>NW_022476175.1:0-33529 GCF_009193645.1 Aspergillus pseudonomiae
TATTTTATTTTTTTTTTTTTTAAAAAAAAGGGACCAAAACAACTGAGCATGGTTTTCCTTGTTGTACAATGCCAATTACATATCATCCGAGTCAGATAACTAGCACTGGTGGAGGATTGCTCCTAGATAGTCGTTATAATAAAAGTCATGGCGTTAAATCACGTCTTAATTCATAATACATGAGAAATTCCAAGATACTATGACGACATCACCAGAAAGAGTAAGTTCGTTCATACATGCTGCAAGCTCCCGCAAAGACAAAACCGAAGCTAATATAGGACCCATGTCGTCGCGCATGACCCTTACACCGGAAAGCTTTCGGCAAGAGGCGCCTGCGCCAGTAAGTCTTCAGCTTTGTGTGCACTTCCCATCCGCCGCTAACCCGGAACTCAAGGCAGCGGGGGATACATGCGTGCATATGCCAAAGTGGGGGGGGATTCTAAGCCTAAGTTCCGTGTTTCGTCAAGGCTGTACGGAAATTGATGAAGGATCATCAAGAAGAGGGCTGCCCGGAACAGCATCCAAGGCGACAGCATGTAGTGCCGGCTTATTGGAATCATTCAGGAGGCCATTGTTGCGACGCTCCAGCATCTCTTTAACCCAGTCGGCGACCTCCTTATCTTCAGTGACAGAGGAATGGGTAACTCGGGCCGAAGAGGCAGGCGTCGTATCATTACCGTTCGACTCCTCCGGTGGGCGCATAAGGGGCGCAATCCAGGGGTGCCGGAGTAACATACTGTACGAAGGACGATTCTTGGGGTTTTTGTCTAGACAAGCACGGACAAAGGAATGCGCTTCATCAGAATATCCGGAGTCCGGAAGTGTAGGTGGTTCCCCGTGAACAATAGCCTGCCCAAGAAGAGTTAACATTCAGAGGACCTTCGAATGGCAAGGACGAAACAGTAAAGTATATACTCACGTGCAATTGACTGAAGATATTGTTAAAGGTCTCAGGGGGATATGGATATCGGCCAATGGCACATTCAATGATGGTCAATCCTAAACTCCAAATGTCACTTTGAACACTGTAGGTCCCGCCACCGCTTGCTCCGGATTGCTGAACGCCACCGCCAGCAATGCGCTCCGGAGCCATGTAGCTCTGACAGCCAATGTTTGTCTTGGCAATACTGGCAACCAGATTTCCACTGACTCCGAAATCACATATCTTGATCTGCCCTCGCGAGTTGATGAGAATATTCGTGGGTTTAACGTCGCGATGGATGATGTTATGATCGTCTTTGAGTGTTTTCAGTCCCATGACAGTAGATAAGGCTATTTTACGGAGGATATTCTCCGGGACGCCATCCTTGTAGATCTTGTCAATCGACCCACCATCCATATACTCAACACAGATGTAGACTGCTCCCTCTTGGAAGAAGGCGCCGTAGAAATCGATGATGAAGGGCGAGACACAACGATGAAGGATTTCCAACTCCATGATAATTTGAGCGAACTTATTTTCATCTAGCTCCAAGCGGATCTCTTTCATGGCCATGATAACTCCAGTAAGATTATCCTCGGAAGCAGACGCTTCGGGCCCCGTCGGACGACTGACAATCCCTCTCAAACCCATGCCGGGTTTTCGCATATGCGGCCGACTATGTCGAACCTTGTATACTGTTCCATAGTTGCCCTTGCCCAATTCATCCAGACGATCAACTTCGTCCAGCGAAATGCTGAACTTATGCCCAGATGAGAACTCAATTCCGCCGCCATGCAGAATTGCCTTGTTTTTGAAGTTCAGCGTCCCCGACTTAGTGTCAATGAACTCGGAATATTTACTGAACGCAGTCTCGCCGGTTCCTTCGGTCCCGCTGGCAGGAGCCTGAGTTCCAGCAGTGCCATTGGTCCCGGTGGCATCGGATAGCTTGAGCCCAGGCTTCATCCGTTTCGCAGCAAGGCCACCCGGCTTCGGGGAATTAGGACTTGGTGATGAGCCGGGTATCGATGGAGACGACATCCAGTTTTTGGTATTCGGGCGAGCTACCGGGGGAAGTCGGCCGGCGAAAGCTCCCGCCAAAGGACCATTAACAACTGGGGGAGACTGTCCCCCTGGGCTCGACAAACCGGCTGGGGAGACACCTGGGCGGGGAGTTTTGGGTACGGTTCCAGTCGAAGCCGCATGGGGTAGGGTTGGGGGTGCGCCTTGCCGAGAAAGAGAGAAAGCCTTCATTTTCGCCAAAATATCCTGGTTTAAGCCCCCTTGCGACGCACCACTCATGGAGGCCTGCGGACGCGGAGGCGTTCCCGCACCTCGTCGAGCCGCACTAATCTGGCCCAGGTGTGTCGACGACGCGGTAATGCCGGGGATTTTATCGGTCGGGCGTAAAGAGGGCACTGACGCGGGGGGAGTGGTCACGGAAGGGGAGAGGTCATCGTCGGTCGTATCAGGCGTGTTGTCCAGGTCTCTCGAAGGTGAAACGCCCGCTACAGGGTTGATTTCGGATGCCATTGTGTTGGACTAGCGTACGAGAAAATCGGTAAATGAAATCAGGTCGCAATGTTCGAAATGCCGTCTCCAATGGCTTCAGGCGTTATCGCAAATTCACGCAATGTCAGTCATGAAAGGAGGTGACAAAATATGGTAACGGTCGGAATGCGTGAGGTAGACGAATTCAGTGCGTCTTTGCCGTGGATGGCCCGATCCCGAGGAGGAAAAGGTGATTTGATATCTAGTGGAAAGGCAGAAACGTTTCGCAGGACGGCTGGAGATGAAGGTTTGTTCTCAACGCGGGGCACGATTCAAGCCATTCCCGGAGGAGGAAGGATAGATAACGAACTCGTGTATACTGAAGCACAGCACCTAACCGTTCGAAAGAGAAAAGGAAGAAAGAAAAGAGAAAGGAGAAAAAACGGGGCTGCCAACAACTTCTTAGCTTGTCAGTAATCAAAAATAATATGAGAAAATAGAGGGCATAAATCAAGGATGGGAGCGACGAGTGCAAAATAGAGACTAGACTAGAGAGTGGGGAGCAAGAATACGGAGAAGTTCGAATGGCAGATGGGGATCTATCTGGTTTTGGCAGCGGAACATCAAGGGAATGAACATAAAAAAAAAAAAAATGAAATGAAATGAAAGAAAATGATAATAGAAAAGAAAAGAAAAGAAAATGGTATCTGACCTACGACAGTATAAGCGTACGGAGTAGTTTCCCACACTGTTCCAAGTTCCCTGCTTTTGTTTGCTGCTAAGGGACGTCGTCCAGCCAATGGACACAGGCAATATAGTGACTCGTAGTCCTATTACGCTTTTTGCCGTCGGCGAAGAGAATCCTTTTATTCCTTTCCTTTCTTTATTTCGTTACCTTCCCCAGTTCAGGTACTACCTCAGCTATCCACCTTACTAGGGTCTTTTATTTTGCCAATGATCGGCGGGCATGCCCGTGTAGTAAATTTTTAAACGGACGCACGCACTAAGAACGCAAAACGTCCACGGGTTCAACCTGTGGCAAGCAACTTTATGTCGGCCTGATCATGAGAAAATAAATTAATTTTTGCCACTTCGCACGCCCGTTAGTTCGCCGAGTGGATGTTGGCAGAGTATTTCGGGCAGGGCAGAACTTCATTTTACGCAATCTTTGATACAAGGCGGAAACTATCGAAGGCCAGTCGTTGGCTGATACGGAACGAGATTCAACAATCCCGTAGTAAATCAATGCACATCAAATATAATAGTCTCGGTGAACAAGCATGTGGCGAAGTTGGGCAGCGTTTCGAACAAAAAGATACCACAATATTTTCAGATCGCACCCCTTGTGTAACTGATGAGATTTACCCAACAGATCCCAAAAGTAAGACTTTTCTTTCCAAACCCCCACATCGTTGCCAACGTTCTCTGCCGAGAATGAGGTCATTGATTCAGCTCTTATATTGATGGTCTACTCTGTACATCGCATCGCATCCCGATCTTCTCTGCTAGTAGTCCATCACTTAAGTCGACACGGCTGTTCTGGCACATGTGGTCACTCAGGTACGTGCTGGCGGCCGAGTTGTAATTGGACGGGCCGCCATCAACCCAATGGGATTTGATACATTTCATGATTTAAGGTTGTGGGTTTCAACGTTTTCTGGATTAAACCCACTTTATATGTATTATATGTATGGATGAATATCCATATATACACAGATGTACATACATCATAATAAGAGAGGCATCCTGCACAGTACATTCTAATTATACTATATTACTACTAGTACTAGTAGCAGCATACCCTTTCTCATCCTCAGCATATCTGCTAACTTTCTCCCTGCAAACAGATAGTTATACTTGGTATTGAAATCATCAATTCTACTCCGTACGTTGCCTTCAATTCCTGCCCAAAATTGCCCCTTCCACATGTCGCGTTCCATGCTGTGTCATACTCCTTTCCTGGTTGATGACCACATTACCTGGCATCGATAGGAATTGTCAAACAGCAGCACTAATGACCGACAGTCCCAAATAGTTTCGTATAATAGTTTATTCTCCGTAGAGAACGACTGCCTAATATGACTCATTACAGTCCTGAACATGTGCAAACAATAAGACCTACACTTAGTGTGTCTCCTAGTGTTCTCCGTAAAGAGAATAACGCGCTGTATATTGAAGTAGACAGTCGGCCAATGTGCCAGCACAGCAACGCACAAAATTGACTCATCGAGTAGTCTAGAAGGTTTGATGTCGGACTTTGAACCGCCGTACTCCCGATTGTTGTCTCCATATCGGCGTTCCTAAACGACCATCCGACGCAAAATCCCCGCAATGGCCGAGAGTCTATTCGGCGAATTTCTAGGAGTATGATGGTCTCCCGAGAGACTTTGGTAATTTCTCCGAGCTAAAGGGGGGTTTCCACAAGCTTAGACTATTCCCGAGGCTTCTTTCGACGGCGAAAATGATCAGACCACAAGCGCTGCGAACTATGATATACAGGAATGTACGGTACTCTGGGGGGTTGTCGCCTGTCAAGATCCATGGGTAGTCCTACGGAGGCGAAAGGGAATGATATCCGTCCGTGGTTGAGACCGATTCTGTCGGCAAATCGCGCTATTCAGGTCAAATCGGAGCTAAGCCCTAATGTGTTGCCTGATATTGCGAACGACCCCGGTTGATTCCACAATCCTAAGTCAATCAAGCATCCAGTAAGCTACTGCAGTCCGCCAAATAAACATTTCTCTAGGTCAGCAGAAGTACGATATTTGTTGACGACGATCCCCGGGCTTTGATATGCCCACTGTGGCGTCATCGAGGCGGAGCAACTACGTTGAATGGTGTCATTTGTGGTAAGCTGGGGATGATTGGCGGAGAGCAAATGTTTCAGAACTGTGATCATCAAAAGTTGACTTCCATATCTTACTAGCTGCCACTGTGGAAAATTCCCAGCAGGCCAATTGGGGAACCATGGGACCAGGCGTGCGATAAGCCAAAAACCAATTGCTAACTGGCGGGAGTGGAGGAAGGATACATCACCTCATTTCATTTTGAACTCATAGAATACTAGTAATCGCTTCCCCTCGTGAATTTCGGCTTCGACAATTGCCGAGAACGAGTACGTCATTTACTGCGCAGTATAATGGTCAAGATGATGCGAGGTTTCTTTTCTTGCGTGATACCACTCTTGTTATGAGTCAATGAGCAACGTTGGTGAAATATAGATAAGGAGTTCCAAGAGTGGCTGACGCAAGGAAAGCTGGCAATGAAACAATCCCTCTTGGCGGTCGACCTCATTCTGGAATCAGATCGTGGCTGTGGTCTCTGGGAGGTCTTGGTGCCGAGACGGAGTGTTGGGTTGCTTCTCCTTTTGAGTACCTTGTGGCGCAGTCTACGGAAGTACCACATCCTGTGGGAGCAAAAGGGCAAACATACCTTACAGGGACCTTGGAAGCTGACACAACTTGACCAGTGCCTTTTGACGCAAAGGCAATGCTATCTGAATCCGAAAGGACAGAAATCAGGACGATGACGATGGATACTATCATGAAATACTCTGGTGGTCTTGGCGTGATTTGCCATGGCGTTCGATCGTCCCCGTTATCGCCCAATTAGAGCGGTGAATGGGGCATCGTTGTCGCCATGCTTATTCCGGGTGGAATCACCACTGTTGCAAGAAAAAAGGATCCCCCAGATTGCCAACATTACCACTCCCAGGCACAGACATCGTTTATCATTCTGCTAGGATTCTATTTTAGTAGCTCCAATATTCTTTCTCAGCATTCGACTCTTCCTGAGGTGATTTTCTCGCCTTGCCTCTCTCGGTTGGTTTCCTGAATTTTCGCCTTGAGCTCTCCGTCTCCCTTTGCCTAGAGCTGCAACCTTAAATTTTTAAACTACTCACTGGGCCAACTACCGAACCTTCCGTCTCTAGTACGTCACTCCAGACTCATCACGAACACTTCTCCGCTCACATTCGACACACCAGTTACCCCCGTATTGTTACCCCCGTTCGATGGCCATTTTTACTGCTCCCACGTCGTTTCAGAATGCTCAATCGCTCGTTCCTCGCCAGCTTTTGACCCAGCACCAGATAGGTGCCTCGCCGTCCATTCTCGGATATGTTGCTCCCCATTCCAGTCATCCCTCCTTCTCGCACTTGATTCTTCTGGTCTTCGAAGCGGTCCTACAAGTGATTTGTGTCAGCTTGCCTGGTTACATCGCCGCCAGACAAGGCCTATTCGACGCAGACGCCCAGAAATTGGTCGCCAACCTCAACGTCAACCTATTCACCCCGTGTCTGAGTACGTGTAGGATCCTTGTGGTGAACCGGCCTCGAACTAATTTTCCTGGATTGTAGTCTTCACGAAACTGGGATCCCAACTCACCGCAGAAAAGCTGATTGATCTAGCCATTATTCCGGTGATCTTTGTTGTCCAAACCTTGGTCTCTTATGTCTGCGCACTCACCGTATCGAAATGTTGTGGCTTCAAGAAACGACCGGCCAATTTTGTGACGGCCATGGCGGTACGTGATCAAGAATGCGAGTGATGTATGTACACAACCATCATGCTAACATCTTTTACTACCAGGTCTTTGGAAACTCAAATTCGCTTCCGATTTCCCTAGTCATGTCGCTCTCACAGACCTTGAAAGGCCTCCATTGGGATAGGGTACCCAACGATAATGACGATGAAGTGGCGGCGCGGGGGATTTTGTACCTGCTCATTTTTCAGCAGCTTGGCCAGCTCGTACGCTGGAGCTGGGGTTACCACGTTCTTCTTGCCCCCCGGGAGCGATATCTTGAGGGGGGAGAAAGGGAGCAGGGTACAACGAGTATCGAACAAGGCCAGGACCGATACAGCGATAACCCAGAGCAAGCGGATCCCGATGAACCTTTGATCAGAACCGCATCTTCTGATGGCTCCCGAACTGACTCAAATGACGAGTCTGAGGTATTCCGTTCCGGGGAGCAGACACCAGTATTGGTACGCGCCTACTCGTACACAAAGCTGTCTTCGCAGGATACCGACCACCCTGGCCTACTGGGTCCTCCTCCACAGGGACCATTCCTACCCCGGCAAAGCACCGAGGGTGATATTTTATGCTTTCCTAGCGTTGAAGCGTCAGGGGGCGATCCCGGAAAGGCCGGGCTCAGCTTCCGCGTTAGAACCTCCGTACGTCGTTTTGGTGGTCGCGTAACGAATACTTGGGAAAGACAGTCAGGAGCCTTGTTCCAACGCCTGCCAACATTCCTCCAGAAAGTACTATCGGGCATTATGAGTGGGACCCAGAGATTCTTCCGCGGCCTCTGGCAATTCATGAACCCGCCACTTTGGGCAATGCTTGTGTCTATCATCGTGGCATCCGTACCATCGCTCCAGCGCTTGTTCTTCGACGAGGGCACCTTCGTGCAGAATTCCGTGACGAGTGCAATCCAACAAAATGGCCAGGTTGCTGTGCCATTGATTCTTGTGGTCCTTGGCGCCAATCTGGAGCGCAATACTTTGCCTGAAGAAGCACAGCAGGATATGGAAAACCCTAAGGAGGAGAAGAAGCTGATCATTGCGTCTCTGGTGGCGCGTATGCTTCTTCCGACGCTGATCATGGCTCCAATGCTGGCCCTCCTGGCGAAATACGTCCCTATCAGCATTCTGGATGATCCGATCTTCGTCATCGTCTGTTTCCTTCTCACTGGCGCCCCGTCCGCGCTTCAGTTGGCTCAGATTTGCCAAATCAACAACGTATATGTGGGCGCTATGTCCAAATTGTTGTTCCAAAGCTACGTTGTTTGGTACGTCACCTTTAAGATTCACAATAGGAATATGTACTGATCTTTGCAGGATTCTTCCGTCTACTCTAATTCTTGTGATGTGTGCCATGGAAGTGGTGGAATGGGCTTCCGCCTCGTCCTAGGCGTATCTCTGCGCTACAAGATTGACTTTAATTGCTTCTACGACCAGGTGGCTGGCGTTCAAAATCCTTTTTGTTTTCTTACATTGTATTATTGGCGGGTTCATCTTGCTTTACTAGATTGGCGAAATCGGGTTCGAATGGGCGGGTAGGATACGTCGGGACGGGCATACCGGTTGCAGGGAGCATTCCTAATAGCATCGTTCAGCATTGAACGTTCACAAACATTTTCATGTTTAACTCTTAAATTGAACTATCTACAACACAACATTACAGTCTACCAGAGGAATTCACCGCATATCATACATCTTCAACCACTAGTACCTATTATCCTCCCCAACATCAATGACCATCGCCATCCCACTTGCCAAATGCCAAACAATATGACAGTGAAACAACCATACCCCTGGATTATCCGCCCGGAACCGCAAAACCGCATACCCCCGACTGGGAATATACACCGTATCCCGAAGCATTGCACGAGAGAGATCATACCCCGACTCGGACTCTAAACCCGGCGGAACCGCATCCACAAAAGGGTTGTACGAGCCCCATCCTATAGGCGCCTCATAGACCCTAAGGATATAAAAGTGATGACCGTGCTAAGACGTCGAATCAGTATACTTAGTAACAAAAATGAGGGTAAAGAGAAGAGCTCACCAAATGGAATGGATGCCCCCCCTCATCTAGATTATTCACCACCACATCAATCCATTCGGAATCAGGTACGGCGAACGAGAACTGGTTATCGTCCCATTTCTCACGCGGGAGGGTGTTTAGTGGCGTATCGGGTTGCGGACGCCATGAGGTGCGGTTGAAGAAGCCGTTCGGGATGTTGTGGTTTATACTTAGTTTTTGGATCTTGGTGTAGATTACCTGCGTTTGGGTGGGGGTTTCGGGGATGATCGAGAGGAGAGAGGTTTGTGAGGGCGTGTTTTGCAGGTCTAGGGTGTTTTTTGGGAGGGGTTGGGGAGATAATGGGATGTGGGAGGGTGTTATCGGGAATGTTTGGGTTGGGGTGAGGGCTATATTTGGGTAGTTGAAGCAGCTGAGTTTTTGTGTTGTTAGGATTGGTTTGTTTGAGATTGGGAGCGGTGGACGTACTCTTGGTCTAGGTGGATTGTTAGGGATGTGAGGTCTTCTTTCGAGGGTTGGAGGACAACATCCATGCGTTGGCCTGGGTAGAGGATTCCTGCTGATGGGGCTTCTTGGGGTTCGACGCTTGTGCTGTCTACTTGGATCAGGGTGAGGGGTTTATTTTCGAATGATAGGGTGAATCCTGCTAAGGAACTATGGGCGCGTTAGCTTTTGGTTACTTTGAAGTATGGCGGTGGTGGTACCCGGTGTTGACCACACGCAATCTATAGGCCGTGTCTATGTCTGATAGGTAGGAGAGGTTGGTATGTTGTTCAACACAATCTAGGGGTCGAGCAGGTACGGCCATAGAGCAGTCGAAGCTGCCCGCCCCGTTGATTAACAATGAGTCAGGCACTGGCTACACTGCATTAGTGCTGATTTGCATGATAACATGAGTGCTGAGAACATACCTCATTTCCGAAAGACGCGATGCTCATGTACCAGGCCAAGACCTGATCACCAGGCTGATGGTACCAATCTCCGATCAGGAGTAGAAACTCTCTTTCGTAACCGTACTGCAGGGACTCGGCGCTGTCACGGGCCATGAGTCCGCGAACAGTAGGCCGGGAAGAAGGTGCATGTACAACAAAGCCACCGTATAGGCCATCCGCCCTCGAAGTTCCGGTATGACCATGGTACCAAAAGGTGCCACTTTGGTCATTGGGAACAGTCAAGTTGTACACGAAGGTAGATCCAGGTGGAATGACATTTTGTGTCACTCCGGGAACACCATCCATTGTATCTAGAACGTCAGTCCAATGATCGTCCTAGGCATATATTGAGGATAATAACCTACTATGAACGTGAATTCCATGCCAGTGGATAGAGATTGGTTCCTCTTGCAGTGCATTTGCGACATTGATTATAAGGGTATCGCCAGAACGGGTCTCAATAGTCGGACCCGGGAAGATACCTATTCTTCGTACTGTGATTAGCATACGTCCTCTACTTCAGCTGATTTTCAATGGAACCAAGATCTTACCGTTGACAAGGTAAACCTGCTTCAACACCCCATCTGGTCGAAGGTAATCAGCAGTGACCACCCAGTCAAGATGTTGTGTTACTGGTCCCCGATATACATGGTCCTCTGGATGAAGCTCTATGCTCGGGCGAGCTGAGTCAGGGTTGTGCACTTGGGAGTGTAGCGTTTCGCCATGGTGAACTTTAGGGGAGGATAGTACGGAGCGCAATGGATCTAGTGTGGTGAACTGTTGGAGAAAGAGCAATGCAGTAAGGACGCATAAAACCAGCGGACAAATCACAATGCTGCAAGGCCAATATCTTGTTGTTCTTCCGGCAGACGTATTTTGAGGGCCAGCGTCCGATTCATTCCGTTCTGTGATCTTCGGGTTTCTCGATTTTCGGCGACTGGGTTTTCCCTCCATTGTCTGCTTAGTACTTTTTCATCTGGGTCACTTGGCTTCCGAATAGCATTTTCTTAAATGGTCAGCACATTATATTGCATGGTTCGCTTCTAATAGTGGGGAAAGTGAAGGGAACGTTACATGGGACATGTAGATCGCTCATATAATCTGTGCGGAGTATGCATGTAGTACAGATCGTGACACACCAAGAAATTAATAGAAACAAGAAAGTTCAAGTATCGGATGTTTGATGGAGAGAAATTGGCAACAGCTGCCGATGACCCCGCTGGGTAATATAATTCTTCTTCATTATTTGTCTAGAAGTTCGTTTTCGGCGTATTGTCCCCTCACCATCCCAACTGTTCGATTCAAATGCATGAGAGATCACTGTGCTGATACGTTAACTTGAAATATAATCGTCCTTTGCTACTTGGCCAAATAGTATTATGGTTTCGTCCTCGACTCAGCATTCGTTAGATCTGTATTGCTTGTCAATTGACAGATGACGCGGAAAGCGTTGGGGGTCAAGGAAATAGATCGTCAGGCACTAAACCTCGCGGCAAATTAAATTGTTTTGACATCTCTTGCGGGTGGCCCCATCGTACTCCATTGGTTGATGCTCAATCATCCAACCGAATGCAACACGTGCCTATCTCGATGTTCTAACCGAGGAGGCCAACAAGTACTAAACAGCAACTCCGCATCATCTTGCATTCCCATTGCAACTGTGCCACGGTCTAGTCGAAAAGCTTGGATATTGGTTGGCTTATGATCTTCCCCCATCGTGAAACTTACCAATAGCGATTATGCGGCATCTCAATGGCTCGTCAAATCCGATCTACAATGTGCATCACGTTTCCTCTGATTGTTGCCTTGACTAATGCTGCAAGGGTTTGTTGCATCGGCACGAGCCGACAGATGCGTATGTAACCTCCAAAGGTATATCTATCAGTCATTACCAAGATGCTGTTGAGTCGACGCCTTTCTGCTCGTGTTCAAGATAGCACACCACTATGTCGATGCTCTTGGGTGTGACCTTGGCCATGCTCCTTGGGAGCAGGCCTGCTCGTGCTGGTTCCTTGAAAGACATTGACCATGTGATTATCTTTATGCAAGAGAACCGAAGCTGGAATAACGTATGTGCTGTTGAGCCTCTAAAATGTGCGCCCGCTGGTCCATTGACTAATTTCTCGCATTGCAGTACTTTGGAACTATGGCAGGCGTTCGAGGGTTCAATGACCCCAATGTACAAGTGAATGATGATGGATTATCCGTCTGGCATCAGTTAGTTTTGAGAACACTTGGGCAATTCAAGCTACAGATTATGGCTAACTCACTTGTTACGTTTATAGAAAGGTGGACCCCTCAATGTCCGAAGATGCAAAGACCCTTCTCCCGTGGTATCTGGGATACAAAGGTGGAGACTGGAATGATGCCATTCAATGTATGGTAGCAGGAAGCAACGGCTATGAGGACAACCAAGCATCCCTCAACCACGACTTGAACAACAACTGGGCGCGGAACAACACCCCTTGGAGCTGGGGTTATCTTAAACGAAATGATATTCCGGTACAATTTGCCATTGCGGAAGGTTGGACTGCTGGAGATATGTACCAAGAGTCGCAGATCACATCTACTAACCCCAATCGCGTGACCCTGGTGAGCGGCTCTGTGAATATCCCGGGAAGCCCCCAGACGTCGGACCAAGGCGGCCCTTATATAGACAATAACGAAACGCCTGGGTGCGATACGGACAACATCAACTGCTATCCTCTTAAATGGAAAACCATCTTTGAGGTTTACGAAGACGCTGGGGTCTCGTGGCAAGTGTACCAGGAGAAGAATAACTTTGATGACAACCCTTTGGCTTGGTTCGAACAGTACCAGAATGCATCTGCATCATCCCCTCTAGCCAAGAAGGGCCTGTCATACCTGGGTCTCGACGCATTTTACAAGGCTGCCGCTAATGGAAGTCTCCCGGAGGTCAGCTTCATCGTCGGTCCAGCCGAATTATCAGAACATCCACCCTATATGCCAAAGGACGGTGCATGGCTTCAGAAAAAGGTGGTGGACGCCGTGACGAAAAGTCCCAAATACTCGTCAACTCTGTTAATTATTAGCTATGATGGTAAGGATGTCCTATTGCATGGGTATGTTCACGATTCGACTGACGGCTTTTAGAAACGGGTGGTTTTGGGGACCACGTTGTCCCTTTCCACTCCCCTGAGGATACTCCAGGCGACTGGATGACAGACCCTTACGGGAAGTTTGGAAAGATTTATGTTGGACCAGGTGAGTTCTGTAGTTCTGGCAAAGAGATGACCAGCATGCTGATACCAGGTCGCTTATAGGCTTGAGAGTTCCTTTCTATCTGATTTCTCCCTGGACACGGGGTGGCCGCGTTTTCACAGAGCACGCGGATCATAACTCACAGATCCTTTTCATTGAGCAATGGTTAAAGGCCAGAGGATATGAAAACGTTGAAACACCGGAAATGGTGCAGTGGCGCCGAGAGCACATGTCAGACCTCGTGAGCGCGTTGGACCTGGACCATGTATGTTGTAGAGAGCTCCCATTGTATGTTAACATGATGTGGTCTAACGCTTCTTCTGTCAGCCTGATACCAGCCTGCCCACATTGCCGGACGCAGAGGAGCCAGCCACGCTCCTGGGTAAGTACGTTGGCTCGTCCAACTGCCAAGCTAGTCATCCAACCCAGAGACCACCAGTACCGTATGGCCAGCAAAGCAACGTCACCGATGCCCTGTGGTTCGAGGAAGGGTACAAAGAGGTAGTGGGTTACCTAACGGAAGGTCGCTATTTGGTCTTCGAGAAATCTGGCCATGCGCTCACTAATGCGGGCAATGCCACCCAAATTAGTAGCAGCCCCACAGGCTCGGGCTACAAGGATAAGAAACAACGATGGGTGATTCATTACTCCGGTGGTGAACAGAGCGGGGTGTTTCACATCTCTAGTGCCCTCGACGGTAAATGGCTCGGGCCAAAAGGCACACTATTGTCTAGCGAGCAGGGTAGCCAGGCGGCGGACGTGAAGATTACTTTTGCTGGGAATGGCCAGGGGTATACATTGCAGTACGCTGATTCGACGCCCATCGAGATAGACAGCAAAGGAGCATTGGCTCTGCGGAGACGCGAAGCATCTGAGGGGAGCTATACGGTTTGGAGTGTAAGCTATCATTAGGCTCTGCCAGGACGGCGAGGGGTGGCGACAGATCCCAGCGTGATAATCAGTATCGGAGATAGCGAAGGTGTTATTATTAAGTGATGAAGCTTAGTTAACTAGTGTTAGTATACAGTAAGTGGTACTTGGCATATGTCTGTAACCGCCTGAAGCTGCACGTATCGCCCTTCGGCACGTGCATGGGAATGTGCATGACTGTGTGATGTTTAGTATTTGAACACTATCCAAAGACAAATTAACTGCGTTATACGCTTGAAGACGAATGGTGTCATTTTCGACTGGTGTTCTTGGCATTCTGCAAGGCAAACGTGCCTCAGGCGGCCGGGTCAGTGACCATCTTCCCCTCCTTTAAGAAGACGGAGCCCTTCCCCTCTTTCTTCCAACTTCCTTCCAAACCTTTTCTACTACTAGAGCCACACATCGATGCGCCAAGGATAACTCCAGATGAAGCAGTGCCCTTGCAACCTTTGGTCAATTATGGCACGATTAATTGTTCTCCCTATGCGACAATTCTCCGTATGTATTGCTGGTGACAGCATGGGGAATGACACAGTATGGTTCTTGATAGGTAGCCAGGCATCGTGTACGATGATGGCCACGACCACGATAGAAGTATTTGCTAATGAATGATCTGTGTTGATATTACTTTACACCACTACATAGCTTTTCTCTTCCCATGCGACTACTGCAGCGTACCTGAAACCATACTTCCGAGCAGTGGGGACCCTATGCGACAAACTTCCAGATATACTACTCCCCGGTCGGCTTATCTCGTTCAGTCTAGAGTACGGTTATCGCCGACTGGCTGCGACCTTATTACTCTTAGGGCACAAGCTTAATCACAGACCCCTTGGCCTGGGAGACAAGCAAACATAACGACCATCTTCGACGTCATGTTTTGGTGTTTGCCTCCATTGGGACACAATATTAATAACATCATAACATATACTTATGGACATGGTATATGGTACTTATTTCTGGCGATTGAGGTCCTCTCTTAAGATGCTGCCTGAGAAAATGCGGTGGGACATGTCACCTGAGGCACTAGTCCGTCCGCAGCAGTGCAGCACATGTCCCGTTCCCTTTTCTCATTCCTTCACTTGATAAGCCTTCTTTTTTTTAATCTTTCTTTTTTCGCCACTCATTCTTAGCCTGCGTCGTCATTGTATCTTCTGTTTCCTCCTCCTTCGTATCGACTGGCTTTTGGTTTAATGCAACCTGTTGATTCATCGACATCACCGCCATCTCAGTTTTTATTCTTATCGCAAGTGGAAACTGTTGAGACAGAATCGCCGAGCGTTGGTTCATCCTATCGGGGACCCCACTTGGCGAACTAATCCACAATCTTTTTAGGGGTCCTCCTTCGCTCTCCCTCCACGTCGTCGAATCCGCAAGTTACCCAGTCTTTCTTCGCATTTCTATCTCTCGTGACCTTGACTGGCCCGAGTGTACCCCGTGGGCCACTCCAGGGAACCATACATATATAGCCGAAGTGTGACCAGCTTCCCCTCTCTGGGTGTGAAGCTTGGACTGCTCTCTGTCTCAGGGCCCGATCTGTTGGCTC
Source organism: Aspergillus pseudonomiae (assembly GCF_009193645.1). Lineage (NCBI taxonomy): Eukaryota > Fungi > Ascomycota > Eurotiomycetes > Eurotiales > Aspergillaceae > Aspergillus > Aspergillus pseudonomiae. The sequence continues at coordinate 15,587 of NW_022476175.1, forward strand.
GAACTGTCGCGTGTCCGTGGATATGCCTTCCTTCACCGACCACAACGGGGACTCTGGTCCTGACATTGAAGGTAGGCAGAAGGTTTTTTAACTTTGTGGTTACCGTTCCTTTTCCAACGTCCGATTGTAGTAGTAAAATTTCCCGAGGTTCTGCTCTCGGATCAGATGATCTCATGCCCACTGCGACTCAACAATTTCGCCTATTGCTTAAGCACCTGCTTTTGTACTTTCTATCTAGGGCTTATAATATCCTTCTCCCTTGCGTCCTCTCTTCTTCCCTTGCATGCCGCAGCCTTCTTGAACATTGATGGATTCTAATCAATCTTCAAAAGGATTTCAACCGATTCACGGTACCGGTCTTAGCATCGCCTCGCAGCAGAAGGCCCGTCACGCAAACGGTAATGCGAACACCGCAATTGCGCCCGACTCTAGAAAACAACATCCTGCCATAAGCAAAAAGGCAACCGCACGCCCGCCACTCAATCCCACAGCGCCATTAAGCAGTCAATCTAGTGCCATAACCGAGTCAGGAACGCGGGATGAACAAGAAATGCAGAACGGCGACGAAGATCCGCAGAATGTCCTTTTTCACCAAGTCTTGGAATGGCTTCAGCGTGAAAAATCAAAGCGAAAAACTCCCAAAGTAAAAGCGCATACACAACCAGATGGTTCAGGTAGTGATGGGGATGACGAGGATGATGAAGACGCTATCAATGGGGATGGCACCCACTCGGAGAGGACATCTTCCCATGAGGCCGACAATGTATTTGCCTTAGACAAGCTGGAGAAGATCCTCATCCAGTACGCCGCTTCACGCAGTGACGGCGCTGCGCCTGTTTACCCCATTCGGCGGTCAACCCGCCGGCGTCACGTAAAGGGCCTACGGAGGGGTTCGGCCTCCGAATCTGATTACCTAGATGTTGACTCAGCTGCTCCCAGTGTTGATGCGACTTTAGACAACTCTAAGACACTCGCGTACAGCGGGGGTGGTGCGGAGGATGATGAGAATGAAGAAGGTGCAAATGCCAGGCGGGCCCTGGATCGGGAGGCTTGGTTTGTATTCAAGAGTGAGATCATGCGTATCACTCACACACTACAACTCAAAGGGTGGCGGAAACTACCAATGGAACTCGCCGGAGATGTAGGCGTAGTTCGACTGAGCGGTGCGCTAACCAACGCTGTGTATGTGGTCACGCCGCCTCAGAATATTCCACCCCCCAGGGCCGAGGATGGCTCCTACAGCCTTGTACCCAGGAAACCCCCACCGTAAGTACTATGGCCGTACCTTCGAAAAAGGCTCGATTTAACTTGCAACTAGGAAGCTGCTCCTGCGCATTTACGGGCCCCAGGTGGATCACCTCATCGACCGAGAAACTGAATTACAGATCCTACGTCGTCTGGGGCGCAAGCACATCGGGCCCCGAGTGCTGGGAACTTTCAATAACGGCCGCTTCGAGGAGTTCTTCGAGGCCCGTCCTTTGACTCCGAAAGAGCTGCGCGATCCCGGGACAATGAAGCAAATCGCAAAGCGCATGAGAGAGCTGCATGAGGGTATTGAATTACTTGATAACGAGAGGGAGGGGGGCCCGATGGTATTTAAGAACTGGGACAAATGGGTGGACCGCTGCGAACAAGTCACCAACTGGTTGGATAAGGAAATCCAGTCCAAGCACAATGATATTAAAGCGGTGGCAGAACCTTGGCGACGCCGAGGCTTTGTTTGCGGTGTTTCGTGGCCAACATTCAGGAAAGCCGTCGACAACTACCGAAACCACCTTATAAACGGCTATGGGGGCATGCAGGAGATCAAGCGGCAACTTGTTTTTGCCCATAATGATGTGAGTTTCGTCTTCCCCCGGAGATTATATACACCAGGGCTAACTATGCAGACTCAATATGGTAATCTTCTTCGAATGGAACCCAGCTCTGAGTCGCCACTCCTTCGACCAGAAAATGAGCATAAGCAGCTAGTTGTCATTGATTTCGAGTATGCTTCCGCGAATCTCCCTGGGTTTGAGTTCGCAAACCATTTCGTAAGTCCTTTCGTGCTGCAGAAATTGTTTCTCTCTTGCTGACCAGATAGACTGAATGGTGTTACAATTATCACGACCCAGACAGATCCTGGGCATGCAACAACAAAGACTTCCCCACCCTGGAGCAGCAACATCGCTTTATCAGTGCCTACTTAACACATCGACCTGGCTTAGGCGTGCGGTCATCTCCATCTATAACCCCACTCATGCAAGCAGGAGAACTTTCTAATATCACCTCACTCGCTCCTTTAGACCTTGATGCGGGACCCGATGTGGATCAACAGAGCTTGGTAGATGTTGAAAAAGCCCAGGAGGACCGGACGGAAGCGGAAATCCGTTCACTGATCAAGCAGGCTCGGCTCTGGCGCGTGTTCAACTCAGCGCAGTGGGTAGCATGGGGAATAGTACAAGCGAAGGTACCCGGAATGGAAGAGGGCATCGCAGCCGATGCCGCAGCAAATGGCCATCGTAACGGCACCAATGGCACAGAGTCCGAGGGGACACCTTCAACAACCCCTCCACCGGATACTGACGTGGAGGAAACAGACGAATTTGATTACCTTGCCTATGCGCAAGACCGGGCCATGTTCTTCTGGGCAGATTTGTTGTCATTAAACCTCGTTCGAGAGGAGGAGTTGCCCGCAGATTTGGTTCAACACATCAAACCCCGCATTATCGACTACTAATATGGCCTGTGACAATCAAAGCAGGCACTTCCTAATTACTGGTGACCAAACTGTCTTCAACATTTCGGCAGTGCGGCGTTATTGATATGACTCACGATGTACTTACATACACTAGCTTTATGACAGCATTACGGGTTATGCCATGAATACCAACAATTTGATATTGCCTGACCGTTACCATCGTGTACATCCAGTATATCATGTAAAGCAGATCATCAAGTCTAGAACCACCAAGGGCGTAACAGCTAAGAAAGAAAGAGAACGATAGACAAATCGAATCACCTTCTCAACCTCCTCTCTGTCTCCCCCTTCGCCTTCTGAACCCACTCATCAAACTTCCCCTCCTTCTCCTTCATCCCAACAACCCCCTTCATAACCTCCCCAATAAACCCAACAAAATTCGACCTCCGCAGGGTATTCTCCCAATCCCAGGCCCGCCTCTTCCTCTGCTCCCTCTCCAACATCTCCACATCCCCAATCTCCCTCGCCCTCGCCCTCAAATCCCTCACAACAGCCATGAGATTAAACCTCGTCTCCCCCTCCGGATACCTCGCAATCCTTCTCTGCAAAACCCCAATCACCTTCTCAGGAAACCCCTCCGCATCACACTCCCCATGACTAATCGGATACGGCTGCAACCCATCCAACTCATACAACGTCCCATTCACCGCCGTATACCCGATAAAATGATACACATCGCCCTCCTCATCTCTCGCGGTGCGCACCGTCTCATCGACAAACGGACTCGCCCGCGCAAACGCATTATGCGCCGTGCGCACCGTCTCGGAGTTCGAGAGCGCCTCGCCACGCAGGTCAGCCGGGAACCCCGTTGTGAAGTCCTTGAAGGAGCGGAGTTCGTCTCCGATATCGATGGGGTAGGGCGTTGATGACGCGCTGTCTTGGTTGAGGATCACGGAGAGGATGGCTTGCGTGCCGCATGCGTTTTGGATCGTCTGCGCCGCGAAGAAGAGGTTCTCCGGGGCGGTTTTGTCGTATGTTCCGTCTATGGGGGCTTCGGGGGTTGTCGGGGTTTGGTCGCGGAGATATTTGAAGAGGAAGATTACGCCGTAGACGGGGCTTTTTTTTTCATTTTGTATGTCTTGTTAGTTACGGGTGGATTTGGGGGGGAGGTGTGGTGGGAGGTATGCACCTTAGTGAGCGGATCGTGTCGGCATCTAGCGAGATGAGTTCTTCGAATTGAACCCCTTTGACGCCTAGGTTTTCGATGAGGGAGGTGAAGACGCCCTGGGTTTTTTTTAGAGGTGGTTCGTTAGTCTTGGTGTTGTTGAGTGGTGGGTGGGTGTGCGTACTTCGTCTGATTCGATTGTGCTCCAGCCGCCTGCGTCGGCCATTTTTATTGAGTCTTGAGGGTTGGGTTCATGTACTGTGTTTAGTGTGAAGTGTGAAGTGTCTAATGCGCAATGCAGGAGAAGTATGCCAATGATGTGGTATATGTTGTTGGATGGAGCTTTTCAAACTGCTGATGACGATATCACGGTTTGGGTGGTGGGTGTTTGTTTCATATGCAAACAAGCTCTGCGGAGCGTTTTCTTAGTAAGAGGGCCAGGGCCAAGTGGTGCCTGAGGCGACATGTAATGTTATTCTTCTTTCATTCGCGTTTTAACTTCGGGGTATTACTAGCAATAGGGGTATATATCATAAATATGTACATGAATGGTATTACACGTCAAACATAACAAATCATGAAAGTTATGCAAGCTCGACTTGGAACGAACGCTCGACCTTCATGCCCTGGTACAACGGTGTGATGCTCTCTGTACTGACATTCTGCATCGACGGCTGACGACCGGTAATGGTTGTAGACATGCTGTGATATCCGCCGGCCGTGTCCGCCCAGTGATGTTTGTCACTGTTATTCGCAACGCTGGATAATGGATAGCTGTTTTCAGTGGGCCGCTTGCGGCTGCGAGAGCCGGAAGTCGTGTCGCGCAGGACACGGAAGATTGGGCGAAGGGTCGCAAGAGAGCTGGCGGTGATACCCACGCCGGTCTCGATATTCGAGCAAATGGACACTGCATGGGTGGCGTGTAAGAAGTCTGCATGCTTATAGGCGGATAGGTATGGTATGCGGACGATGACGGTAGCACCGGCACTGTTTGTAGGGTTAGAGGAAAGTTCATAGTGATAGCCTTGGCCGGGAATACTAACATGCAGCCCAAGCCCATGATTCCCGCCAGGGCAATCTTCGTCCGCCTATTCATTTGCAGATTCCAAATTATGAAGCATGGTAACAGCCCGAGAATAAAATCGGCAATCGCTGCCACAACGCTAGCTGTATATGCAATCCCCACCAATGCATTGGGGTCGATACATGTACCACTTTTCGTTAAGCGATTCCAGAAATAGTCGACCGGTGTACACTCGAAAATGCTGACCAAGAGAAACATCGCCCCGACAAGGACCGTCAATGCGCTAATAGTGTACAGGATCGCAGCGTGAATTTTGTTGGGAGTAATACGAAGAAGGGTCATGGCGATGGAGACCTTTGCGACAATGGCAGTGACTAGGTAGAAATTTTGCCCGAGCCACCAGTACTACATGGGATGTTAGACCATATCGGGGATGAGGAGCCGATCAATAGAAACGCACCAGCAAAGCGTATCGAAGGTAGCCCGGTTTGTCTATAAACCAGGTCATCTGTTGCCCGAACCCGTACTTAGCACCAGCGAAAGTGCAGATGGCAAACGCCAAGTTGAAGATCTAGAAGTGTTGACACTGTTAGTCACGATCCATGCTCGGATAATACCACCAGACGTACCATGGCCACCACCATTGTGGCATCATCTTTTCCGAACGCCCGCACAACACGTAACCGCACAAAACACCTCAGGCACATCGATATTAGAGATATGCCCATGGACACCGCAGTGGCGATGATGATCGATTTGCTACGGTAGTTCATCTTGACGATATGGTGGCGTCTTGACTTGAACGATGAGACACCAGGAAGGGGCTTTTCCTTGCCCACGTCTTATACTCGCATGGGCCAACGACAAAAATGCGACCCACAGAGATTTCGGAAGATAGTGTGGTGGAGCGTCGGCCTTGAATGAGGCTGCCGTTCAGTATAAGAAACGAAGGTCTGAACAGCAATGACCCTGACTCAGCCCTGGGGTTGAAACTCAGTCAAGCTCGATGCAGGAGCAAAGCAAGAAGGCAGTTTAACCCCCATGTGGGCAGAGACAAGTAACTATAAAGTGGGAAAGGGCGCAACTTCCCTATTACCGGGGTCCTGTATAATGATCTGCAGGTAGCTAAGGTTTTTCTGGACCTGCCTGGTAATTGGGTTTGGTGGGCTCCATGCCTAGGGTTCAATTATGAACCATGGTTTGGCACAGCTATTAGCGGATATCTCAGGCATAAACCACTAGTCAGTGGTTCGGCAGAAAATACCACCAGCATTGAAACTCAATCAAGACAACTGATACAGATGTGGAGCACAGTGTGTGCTGGTAGACAGCAAAATCGGAGAAGTTCCGCCACCACGGATGAGTGACAGGCAGTTACAAGGCATGGTTAATTTGACATTCCATGCAACATATGGAAATCAGTATGCCAAGTGACTGCTTTTTGGTCTGCAATAGAAGGCAAGCTGTATTAGTCATTAATGACTTCAAATATGAGGACATGAAAAGCTTAGTACCTACTAATTATCATATAGTGAGCGCACATGCCGGAAAGCCATGCAAAGATCCGCGTCCGGCCTCCACCTGCCCGGAATATCAAGGAACTAGGGCCGCAGATCCCCCTTTTTGGTTTTTGGAGCACGAATAGCACGAACCAGATGGAGACAGTACCCCTTATGTGTTGCGGGATATAACAACCGATCAAGAACGTGCACGATACCCAAAAAAGTGACTTACGTTATAAGATCGGCCGCTATCGAAAGTCAGTGAGAAAGTGACTGGTGATGTAATGTGGTGGTTCATTTTGCCTTTGCCTGGAAAATAGGGTATGGCTCACGTGGCTATGACGCTAACTGCCAATAGTCTAGTCTAGAACCGGGGCAAGGGAAGGTCACATGTACCCCATGGTTCAAGTGAGCATATGGGCAGAAGTGCTCAATTTGATTGATTACCAACGATTAACGCTACCAATTCCATAGTGGAAGCGGCAGAACATAACTACATCCAACTGCCGAATGTTCCGGTTTTCGCTTCATGACATCTCCTGAGTGGATACAGTTTCCATCTTTTCAATTCTCCCTCATTTTCACATCTCCGCAGCCGCGCAATCTACTCCTCAGGGTCCTACTATTCTGTGTCGATCGGGCTCTCGACGAACCCCTTGTACTACATGAACGCAACTGTTCTGTTGGGACAGCAATGTCACCCAACGAAACCTCAAGCACGTTGCCATCTAGATTATGGCAGTACTGCTAGCCGTCCGACCGAGATTCACACTCCACAAAGGCTCAATTTCGAGATGACTCTGTCGTCAATATGCTATGTCGATAATATTTCGAGCTTAAATTGTGCAGATAATATGCTTCAGTGTGCATAGACGAGTTCAAGGGATTTCTAGGCCACAGGCCATACCTTGAGAAGTGAAAGCAAGTGGATTATTGTTATGAATGGGACAAGATATGCTTCTAAGATATCTAGTCCTTCAAGAACACATAGACGATCCAGCCAGATGGCCTACATTTCCACCTATAGAGCATAGGCTCCTTCTGCTGGTCACTTGAAGCTTGTCTGTGGACGATTAAGTGGCTATTTCGGTGCGTGTGTGTCTGATTAACGATAAAGTGAATCATTTATATACCCTATTGCACACACTGGGTCCTTACGCTGTTTTCATATACCCGCCACTTTTCAGATATTGCCCTCCCTCGAACTAAACGTTGGAGCAAATATCGAGAAATCTTATGAGGATGTGACATGTTGGCGATATACAATCAAACAAGCAGATCGGATGCCTTCCATTGAATGGGTGCCTCGTCGATCAGTCAGCATCGTGGTATGAATCCATTCGGAGGTTTCTCACAACAGTGCAACATTCTGGGTTCCTAGAGCATAATCCCAACTTAGGGCATTTGTCTCAGTTTTAAGTGTCCAACCCGATACTTTTCAGCGATGCATATATAATAAGATTCCTCCAACACTGTTGTGTCAAGTGCTGATTGATCTGTATATCGCCCTCAGCATATATCTTCAAATCAGTCTACCCCTTATTGGGCATGCCTGTGCATAGAGACAGAAGCTAACAGGACGCGGGACACGGGTATGGTGCAGTCTATAGAACAAGATACCTTGAAGAAGTACAAATTTCCCATATCCTCGAACAGGAATGTTTTCATTTCTACAAGCTATCTATTGATCCAGGAGGCAGACTTCCGTGTTTGGCTTTTCACATTTAATGTATTGCCATAATCGAGGCTTACAGTTTGGTGCACTGTGTGAAAACAAGACATGGCTCCATCACGTAGATGAATCTGTGCGAATTGTGACACAACCGGTCTTTATCAGCTCATTTTGAGCAAATATTGAACTTCTGCACAAGAACCATCCATACTTAGCCAAGCGAAATAGATTCCATTCTAGAGAACTCGAAGACACTTCAACACTACAATCTAGATGTGGGAAGGTCACAGCGTCATAGATATACTGATCGCATCGAGATACTCGATGATAATCCTCGATTCAACGATATAGCTCTCTTAGCCATCAGCGAAATACTTATTTCCTAGAGCTGGAGACTACAACTAGTAAATCCCTACACAGCCGCATCCATCCTTTTCATACATACTCTTACCACGAGAGCTCACCGCCAGAAACAACCTCCCACTATATTCTGTAAATCAACACACAGAAAAAAAACAATAACCACCCAGCCACAAACCAAAACCCATATATCAACACCACCACAGTCTCAAACAACCCAAACCGACCACCCCAAATACCTCCCCTCCCCAAAAACCCATCCCCCCCCGAAACCAAAATCCCCACCACCAAAATAAAACTCGTATTCCAGCAACCGAACCGAACCAAACCAAATCACAGACCCCCTATAACAAACAACCAATATAGCCCTCCCTAACCCAAGTTCCACGCCAAGCCCCACGCGCTTCCCCGTCAAAAGCTAGCTAAAATCTCCTAGCCTCATCCACCCGCCATCGAATCTCTCTACCGAATACGAGCCCAGCCAAAACAGGCTAGCCTGGGCCCTGTTTCCATGCATCATGCCGATCATCATCATCATCGTTGGGGGGGATGGATCTCGTTTCCCTCGAATGAAAAAATTTCGCAGGGCTGGACAAAGTATATTCGTGAGAGCTTGGGTTAGAGTTTGGTGTCGGTGGTTATCAATGTGTCTATATTTATCTTCTGCTAACTTTGTTCAGTGGTTTCTGGGGTTTGGGTTTGGGGGTGTATGGTATTGTATCTTGTCTACTGTATCTACTAGTATTTTACTTATTTCATGAGGTTTGTGTATGCTGTGTGTAGATGTGGTGATAAGTGTGGATGCCCCGGTCTTGTTGTTTGTTTGTAAGGTATTGTGTAGTCGGGGAGAGTCCTATGTTAGGGGATCGGCGGGCATGGTACTGTAAGTACATTCTTGAGGCCCTTGCTTTAGATTTGGCTAAATATGCCGGATTCTAAATATATCCCGGCCTCGTGGTATCAACGTGTTTGATTGACTGTTCTTTTTTTCGTTTCTGTTGCCTTGTGCAGGAACTGTACAGGTAAAGTCTGTAGGCTGCCGATCAGATCCAGTCGGATGAAATTAGACCGTTTCATGATCTCATGCCTTCTCTGATGGCTAATAATAGATGGCCTGGTGATACCTTACAGAAACAAGATGATCGGGGATAGTTTGTCATTTCATTATACATGTTAATTATCTCAAAGCGAACGCCAAGCGGGTATATGATTTTGATATCCATATCAATCCATGCTCTCATGTAGCCTCATTCTGTCCTGGTGTTCCTGTATCGCTGTAGCATATCGCAGGATTCGTAACGAATGTCAGGCATGCAAATCCAAAATAATGTGCACAAAATGCAACAATAGTAGAATGAAAACCCTCCCCCCATCCAAAATATAAGAGTACCAGCCCTTCTATCCATCCAACCCCATGTGAGATCCAAGCTCAAGCCCATATGCCGTATAAATAGAATCAAAGTTGGTGAAGGGTATATAATTTTTTTTTTTTTGGCTTTTATTTTTTTGCCTGGCTCTGTCGGCCATCTTTCCATCTTCAAGTGCAGATACTTCCTGTCCAGCACGGTTCCGCGGTGCTATATCCTCCCACAATCTGCTGAGGTTCGCCGTAGAGATCCACGTTGAGCCCGACCGTTCCGTCTACTCGCGATAGCTCTCCGCACACCATACCATCCACATATGGTGGAGGATATGTGGGCGACTGATGGAGCGAGGTAGTATGGCTGTATTCGCACAGTTCTTCTCGGGCATCGGAAAGCAAACTTGGAGACGATGGGTAAAGACTCTGGACACTTGGTGCTGTGACGTACGTTCCATTTACATCAAATGGAGAACTAGCGATCGTCACCGCTGGGGGAGACTGGAGAGGTGGGGTGTAAGGTGCACAGGTAGCGGTAGAGGATGGAGAGGATGACGATGCTAGCGTGTAATCTTGTATAGGTTGGTACGGACTCGCGGGGGACGGGGAGTAGTCGAGTGAGGTCCGCGGCGACCACTGAAGGCGGCTTTTATATTGAGCAACGATATGTCGAGGCAATTCCATAATGGTCGAGGCTAGCTGTAGATCGGGGTTGTATGGCTCCGACATGCTTCTGGTTATGATGATCCGATAGATGTCTTCGATGGGGCCGACGGATAGCGGGCCGAGGTATGCGCCTCCTAGGTCAGGGAATAAACTATCCAAAACCACACCAATACCGAAGAATTGAGCAAGGATGGCAAGGGCTCCGAGATCTGCGTCTCCGCCTCGGAGCATGGCTGGGGGAAGCCAAAAGAGCCATCTTCGCAGGGGCTGCATACGCTCAAAGGCCTGTTCCGGGGTCAAGGACAGAAGATCTCGCCTGAAGTGGCGTACAAATTCAAGGAGTTCTCCGATCCGACGGTAGTGCTCGGGGTTGTGAGCCACGCGCTTCTGGACGTTTTGAAGGGCAATGGTTGTTTGGTCGAGGCTAACAAGGTCCTCGTCCTGGAACTGGTAGCCCGTCATCATTGGGGTGTTAGTACATCCCAAGTACCTTTGGTTCTCGAGGTACATGGCTAGTTCGGATTCGTGCTTCCAGATGGGATGCATCGAATTCAGAACGGTTGTGAGTCCCTGTTGCAGGGACGCCCAGCTATGCCTAGAAAACTGTTAGTATTCCACGTACCCGGGTTCGTAGAATCACATACCATTCCGAGGCTTGCCAGGAAAGGAGGATGGAGGCCGCAAGGATAGCGTCACAATTGCCTTTCGAGAAAGTACCGATAGCCTTGTGTAAGCCCTGAATCGCCACCCCTCTGTGGTGGTAAGCGAGCTGCTTAGTTTCTTTATTTCGTGTGATCCAGGCCAAATGTGACGCCGACAGAGTAAGGATGGAACTCATGACAAAGTCATTTGTGATGGCGATATTGAGGAATCTGTGGAATGTTAGTTCCCCATTAACGAAACCAGACTGGACCTCGGCACTTACGTGGGCATCTTCTGCGCCCAGATCGTGGAGTTACTAAAGCCGCGACGATGTAGGTCGATGGACAAGCCGATGATATGGTGAATTAAACGAAGATCGGTTCGCGAGAGTTTGCTCCAACAACTGCGTGGGTACTGTACCAGTTCTGGGAACGGAGGCACCCCCGTGATGTGCCAATTCTTGATTTCCGTCTCGATTTCGGCGGACATGAGAAGATCGGGGATTTTGCGAGTGGCGGATGATTCGTCGTGTACAGTAGCGACATCCATATAGTCACAGCGACAGTTATGTTTGGTACAATTCCGGCTACTCTCCGTCAGCCGCAACACCTTTGCATATGTTCATGAAGTAGATGCGTACCATTGCGGAAAACTCTCATCGCAACGAATATGTCGTCTCTTACATGTTTTGCAGCCGAAACGAGACTTGGTATGGCTCTTGCGAGGAGGGCCACCACCGGGACCGGCCATATCGTCTGGATACAGGAAAGGCGCAAGGCAATGCTATGGTTTCAATGAAAACAAACCGTGCTACCCCACTCGGCAGCCAAAATAATGTGTAGAAGGCGTGGCACAACTCAACAATGCGCAACAAGATAGTGGGCAAGGGTCGAATGACAACAAGAGGTACGCTTCTTGGGTGATGTATCGAAAGGGAAAGGGAGGAAGAGGGGAAGACCGAGGAGAGATGCAGGTATATAGCAGTACCAATAGCCAAGCCTAGAGATGCAGACTCCAAAAATAACCTCGAGCCTCAGCCCCGGGTGGAGGAAGAAACGAGGAACGAGATGAAGAATGTCCGCACGTGGGGAATACGAGATAACGGCAAGGGAGGGGAGTTGGGCTGTTTTATTCTGACGAATATTTTGACAGGAACAAGAGGAGTGAAAGGATTATAAGAGGTGGAGGGTTATAATTAAGTCACAGTCAGGGCCAGTAGGCTAATAGTCCAGGAATGCATGCAGCCTCTTGAGCTGAGGGACCACTCATAATAAGGTAGGGAAAGGTTTTAAGATCAAACAGTTAAAAAAAAAAAATAAAATAAAATAAAGGAAAATAAAAAAAGAAAATAGAAAGAAAATGTTTAATTTAAATAAAAAAAAAATATTAAATAAAAAAAAAGAGAGGAAAGAAACTTAGGAAAGTAGGGGACTAGTCAAATCTCTGGGGATGCGTTCCAAACGCCACGAGACGGCCGGTCAGATGCTGATCTCCTGAGAATGTCGTAGTAATAGAAAAAAGTAAGAAAAAGAAAATGCACCCTGTTCAAGGATACCTTCAGCAGATGATGTGGGGATGGGGAAAATTGAAAAGACAAGAGATGAGAGGTGGAGGGGAGAAGTAAGTATGGACTATAACCATAATAGGAGCCCGAAGGGAATTATTATTAGTAGTTGAATGGATTAAAACCAAGGATTACTCAAAATCATGGTTTTGAGCCTCTTTCCCGTCATTTTTCCCTTTTAGATCTCGCAATCTAAAAAAGAAAATTAAAATTAAACGGAGGAGGAAGAAAGTACAAACCCATCAGCACCAAAAATGTTTTAAAAAAAAAAAATAAATAAATAAAAAGAATAGGTGGGAACAGAAAAAGGATAGGCAGGATTAACGTGTATGGAGTATATACAGTTAGCACCTAACTTAGTACCGACAGGGAATGTGAGGCCTGGATTAGCCCTCCTGCAACGAGGTTACTTTGGACGGCAGCGTGGCTGCCCATGAGTCTCATTAGTCACATTGTTCGGGCGAGGACCACATGGCAAGCCAGCACCACCAACATTCATTCAATTCATTCTAGTTCCTCCCCCTAGTCATCTCTATTCCGGAAATTGCTAAGTCTCTTTCCTGACGGTCCCATCTCGAAAAGATCCGAAGGAATTCTTCCCCTTCCACTGCATTCCTTTGCTTCGACCTGCCCCCTTCATCTCAGATTAATTTGGTCCTAAATGAAAAAGTTGGGGCCAAAAGAGAATCAATCCCCATAGCCCAAGTGGGTGGGACGCGAGTCCCGCCAAGTCAGATTTCTGTAAGGATCTTGAGTCTAAGCCTCTCTACCAAATATGCTTGAACTCTAGTCACGGGAATCGTCCGATACCAAAAGGGAATATTGATGGGAAAAGTAAGAACATAATGATCCAAAATAAAATAAAAAATAAAAAAAAAAAAAAAAAAAAAAAAAAAAAAAAAAAAAAAAAAAAAAAAACAAAAGGAGACAGACAGAAGCGAGCGCCGAGACCGGGACGGATGGAGAAACACCTTAGATGTGGCGTATCTAAGCATGTTCACGGTCCAGAAAGCATGTGTAGACCTTCATCGGTCGAAATCGATCCTCTGGGTGTCAAGTCTGGTTGTGATTTGGGGTACAGTCAGTCTGGACAGGGTCTGCGGAAATCAATTACCATAGCTTAGGTTAGGTTGACCCAAAGTATCAACTTGACGGATGGGGTTGCCCGACGAAACTACTTGATTGGGTAAAAAAATTGTGGTGGGAAAGTTGTTTCTCTTTTATTCATTCAATCATCATTTATTTCTTTTTTGTTCGTCCGCTTGCACTGGATCTTCTCCATACTTGACCCAGACCGCGGTATTGTTGGTTCTGTGGTTCTCTAAGGTTCTCACCCACTCAATCTCGGGCAATAGGTTTTTCGATGACACACAGTGGGCAGACGGGTCTGTCATTGATTGGCGTCAGATTAAAGTCGCTAATCACATGGTTCTCATTACTTAACGATCGGATTTTGTTTACCCTCAAAAGTCCGATCCCAGGGGTAGCTTGACTCTGTGTCAACAACAAGATACCCTGTCCTGGAACCATGTGGGCATCCTTCCTGCCCTTCTGGACCTCTTATGCCCCTGTCCGTTTTCCTTTCTGGACAAGGTATGTATTGGATAACGTCGAAACCGATAGCCCCTCTTACTGTATAAGTATATCGTCATGGTGATCGTCTGTTTTGACCCGAAGGGACCCTTGCCCCGTCACTAGAACTTGGGGATCGTCGACCAACGACCTTGCCCTATAACCGATATGGGCACATCCAACGAACATCCACACTTAAAAGAAAAAGCGAGAAAAAATAAACAAATCAGAAAATCGAAAATTAACCCCAATCATCCTGGGAGGCTCGAGGAAGGTCCCGGTGAGAAAAGGGGAAGATAATCTATCTATTATTGGACGCGCTACACCTGCACAATTGCTTTTTGGTGTCGCTGCCGCGCTAGCAGGGGATTCAAAGAATTATATTGCTTTTTCATCCTGGTGCCTCGTGGACATATTCCCATTCAAACAGACGTCACCAACAAATTAATCCCGCGGATCCGTCCGAATATAGAATATTGATATGATGTAGCGAACGATTGCCTCGCCAGGCGGACTGAGCGCACCGTTCATGGTGCCTGGCAATCACCCTCTGGAGGGCAGAAAAAAAAAAAAAAAAAAAAAAAAAAAAAAACTTTAGCACCCCGCTAGAGGAGATACTGCTTATAGTTCCCCACGACTCTATAATAGCGTTACGATAGATGGTTTCCTACCCCTGGTGATGGAATGGATAGCGCGCAACTCTGATGTACGGTTTGCAGAGTCTCTTGCAATGCGCCGTTTTTATCCGACGCTAGGGGACGCACGTTTGGATTGCCGGTATGAAGCGGAGCTCGATACATAAGAACCGTAAAACACACACGGTCTAAATTCGGGAATCGCAACCGACCCTCTCGGTCAATACCCCAATCGCAACGTTGAACGGGGGCCACTTCGGCCGAGGGGCTTTCTCGACTATTCCCTCATGACCATCAAAACCCTGTCTGACGGCTCTCTCAAGTATAGTACACACAGACACCCTGGGAGAGAATAAGCGATCATACAGCCAAGCCACTAAGGCACCGAATCACCTGTCCAGGGTCACTGCGTATGCAGCTAAGATTTAGTTCCTCCAACTAAGATTTAGATCGAGGCTGCAAACCTTCTACGGGCAAGGCACGGAGCACTGTCGAACGAGAAGCCCATCCTCTCTGGCGGACTTGGTCAAAACGTTGAACTTTTTTCATTCTTCGACAAATCCGGTAACCTCCTGCAACCAAGAGTGCCTAAACTAGTAATGCTTGCGGCTGAGCCACGGGCGACTAGTGGGGCAGTGAGCCCTACGACCGTGTGAAGATGACCTTGCCCGCTGTCCCGGGATGGCGGGTTTGAGTTCCCTCGGATGGTGCTACCGTGGAAGCGCATGGCCAGCCTGGGGATCCTGAATAACTTGCGATGGTCTGGTTGATAAGAGGAGGGAAGAAGTAGCACAGTTTCAGCCTTGATGGAAGGGCCAACTCGTGTGTTACGCATTCCCAGATGAAACAGACCTCGTTAGTCAGATCCACATCAATTCGCTAATTTTAAACATATCAGGAAACCGGTAAGGAGCTCCCATCTTATCACAGAGAGAAATAATAAATCATGAAAGATAGGGGGTGGGCTTAGCGGAAAAGCCATCAAATGCTAACGCGACACCACCTTGGAAGTAAATTAAGAGCTAAGCGCGAATCGTTGCGAAACTCTTTTTTCGGTCCCCATCTGATTGGATTCAACAGAGGGCCCTGAAGGAATATTTCCAGATAAGGTAAATGCCCTAGAACGCTAAAGGGACGAGGCTAATCAAGGCTTCGAACCCATAGGGTAAAAAACCCTTCGGAGACTGCGGTCCGGGTCCATGGTCGCGGGCGGCCGAGATTAAGAATCAGCGATCAGTAAATCCTGGCTGCTCATTGGTGGTTTCGGGTCCAGGTAGGGGATACTTTAATTCTTGACCCATGGGACAATGTCCTGTCGAAAGCCCTCAACAATTGCTGAGGATGACGGCATTCCTAGGCTCTCGACCTGCATCAATCGAGGAATGTGCATGCATTGCAAGTGTAGCACAAAAGCCTCATGCCACGTTTTTATTTTTGTTTAGAATTTTTTTTTTTTTGTTTCCCTTGAAGAAGAAAAATTACTCGAGGAGAGAGGCAAATGGATGCTTGATCCCTGTCAATGATGGCTTGGGCTTTGAGGTCTTGGCAGTATAGGACATATCCTATTTGTCCGGACAGCTGGAGTCAAGCCCATTTGCGCATTCATGGTTGCCATCCCATAGGCGGAAGGAATTGACCGCGCCCTAACGGCTTTTTCAACCAGAGCCACCACCTCAATTTCGGTCAAGGTTGCCAAGGACGTGTGCATCCCAGGGAGCGAGACGCGACTATCCACAATTTCATGGCCTTTATCTGGCCCGAATTCGATAGATAGAAAGAGACTGGGGAGGACAAGGCGAGAGAGAGAGAATTGGAAACGGGCTAAACTGACCTTCCCCAAGTGTCGCTAAACCAAATCCCGTAAGAAACGGACAATACCGACCCGTCAGAGGGGGAATGGCCAATGGCAAGTCCCGAGCCATTCTCCGCATTCGATAGACTTGCTCCAGGATGGTCCAGTCTCGTGATTGGCAAATGGGAAGTCACGCCGTCCCCCCTGACAGGTTTGTTTTGGTTGCCAAGCGCCCCGTCGCGAGATGCCACCTAATGAGGTTAGGTGTGTTCCAGACCCAAGTCACCGCTTTTTAATCCAGAAAAGCGTTAGGGTTGGTCAACTTTGTTTAGCTTCGGCGTAACTTTATTCGTTTTGGTCAATCCTCCCCAACTATTGATCGGATGAGGCCATCATAGGAGAAGCAACTTTGATGCCTGGGAGATAGGTCATGCTCATGTTTGCCTATCAGGCTGTCAAGCTCCCAAGAAAGCTCTGACATGTGGTGACTCACCTTACACAGGCATCTTCCACGCCATGTGGACTGATCCTAGCCAGCCACTGGCAGCGGCCTTTTCATCGATGGAACGATCAATGTACCTTTTTTCTATTGAGTTTTCGCTCTCGCTTCGCCATGTCAGAAACCCTATCTCGAACACCTGTATACTTAATAGAGAAGCAAAATGCGACGAAAGTTAAATTCTCCTGCTGATCTGCCTGTCAATGAATCAATCAAATGTCAACAGAGTCAAACTGGGTGGGTTGTCCCTCGAGCTACGGTGGGGATGTGTCAAGCATCAAGACATTGGTACTGTACATGCCCCGGAAGACCCAACGTACATACAGCCTATCCTGGAAACCGTCACGCATCCCAGATGTCGTCCTGCACTGTCACTGTGACAATGGTCGATATATCAATACCACTCCATGTATGGAGTACATATCGGCCCCACCCAGACGACGTCAAGCCAACGCTTAAACTACCAACTTCTTGGACTAGTTGTCAATTGCAGAATAACACCTAGTCTCGTCTGTCGGCTTATGAATCAGGCGTGCAAGAACCTGATTTGAACATTGACTCATCCCTCCCTGAGTAACCATTCCTATCCTATCATAGCGCCGTCCGGTTGTTGTTCGATGAGGTAAGCGTGCTGAAGCCCGAGTCTGGGTCTTGATATCACCGGGCACCTCGACATTGGTGTCAACCTATAACGTCCCGTCGTCCTGATCACCATACCTCAGCTCTCGAGCCGACAAAGGTTCAAAAAAAAAAAAAAAAAAAAAAAAAAAAAAAAAAAAAAAAAAAAAAAAAAAAAAAAAAAAAAAAAAA
>NW_022476176.1:0-30042 GCF_009193645.1 Aspergillus pseudonomiae
AAAAAAAAAAAAAAAAAAAAAAAAAAAAAAAAAAAAAAAAAAAAAAAAAAAAAAAAAAAAAAAAAAAAAAAAAAAAAAAAAAAAAAAAAAAACAACAGGGATTGATTTTCCAATTGACAATCGAATACAGAGAAATAAAAAAATAAATAAATACAACGGGTGGATCGCACTAACCACCTCGAGTGGCTGGTGCGTGGCTCCTCTGTCTTGTTGATTAAGTATTTACCCTAGTTATCGCCAATCGAGTAACGAACTGATGGAGGTTAGTGAGGAGTGGATCTGATGGCCTGCATGATCCTTACCGACTCTCCCAAACCTACCTTGCAGAAAAAAGTTCCTCTCCAACCATCGACGTACCAACTAATGTGCACTGACGGTTCCCTGCGCTGCAGGCTGACACTGCTGTTTCCGGCAGTACTACGACCTATGGACTCGTTCATTATCGGCGTGACGGCAGGGATGGGACGGGATTGCTCGGCGATTTCTTTCGGATCCCACCCCTTCCCACTGTAACAGGGTCGCATCCCCAAAGAACCTGTCGGGAAACGCTAATTGCTTGGTTTTCACGGCTTGGCGATCCTTCTTTCAAGGTAAGAGAGGAGGATCTGCTGCGGGCGTCTCGGTGGTGGGGTGTGCAGATGGGATGGTTTCCTGGTTTTTGGTCCAGCCCGAAGGGGAATTTCTCGCTCAACTAGTAAATACGCCCGATTTCCTATTTTGCTAGTCTCCCTTCTGCCCTGTCGATGTAGGTGTACCGGTTTCTGTCAATGTCAATAGCACTGCGGTCGGTGAATTGAGGTCAATGCTACTTACCTTGTTAGTATATCACTCTTTGGTTCCGTAAATCATAATCATTCTGGCAACTGCGATTACCAGCTTATTCTTTTCTCCACCTGCATGCCCGTTGGACCGTTTCATGGTGTAGTAATTTCCTTTCCCAATGGTGTGATTCAGTTTATACCCCCTCTCCTAGACCTTTTCAGTTTCAGTTACAAAGTACATATTTCCCCAGCCCTAGGCCAGGCCCGGATCGTTATCATTGCTGGCCGCATTCTTTCGATCTCATGGACATCAAAATACTTGATGGGGATCTTCGTCCGAAGAAAGTCCGGGATCCGGGAGGCGGGAGCCACAACTGCTCAGCCACAGGGCCATTCACCGCCATGTGATAGATCGGATAGATCCCGACTGGCTTCCCACTGTCAACCCCATGCTTCATGCATGAGCGATCGATCCTCGGTGTCACGGTCAGGAATCCTCATAGGTCAGAAATGTAGTATTGCTGTCCTTCCTCATCTGTCTCGCCTGCAGCCCGCATTGACACTGCAACACGAGAAGGGGAAAGAAAGCTAAAACCGGCAAAGCCCAACGGAGCGAGGCCTGCATAAGTTAATTATCGAGAGGGTGAGGTGGCAAACTGACATCGGTCATTGATGGATCGATCGACATGCCTCGTATCTGTCTAGCTGGAAATGAAGAATGAACAGCGCCACCCCCTCTACGGCCAGGCCCAGCCACACACCGAGATCGGTTGGAGCCACATACGACGACGAGTCCTGGTTGACCGACTCTCAGATGCAGCCCCAGTTGTGAGGGAAAGGATCTTGAACGGGCCACGAGGCCGGCAATTTAAGCGCTCCCAATCGAGTTGCTCCGCCCAGCCGGAACCAAAATTTAGGGTCCTCATGACGCGGTGACAGCGCGGTTTCCGTCACCGCTCGGTGTGTTCCGGCCTCGTTTCCAGGTCCACGGGTCGGGTTGCAATGGTCTTCCCATGGTCATTCCTCGCGCCATCGAGATCGCCCTGATTATTCAGTCTTTTTTACTTGCCACCTCCTCCCTGGGCGGAATCTGACAGGATCTGCACTTTTAAAACCGGAGTTGTTACTAGAATAGTAGTCGACGTTCCCTGGTAACCTGCCATCGGGGTCAAATGTAAGATAACAAGATTGAGGACAAGCAAACCGTGGTAATGCTTATGAAAGGATCAAGCCTTCCCTTCAAAAAAAAAAAAAAAAGAGGGGACAAGGAAAAGGGGTAAAAATTGCAAAGGATTCGTCAGGCCAATTGACTCCAGAAACAGTCATTTCCAATCTATCAATTAAATATTGACTAATCAATGTTCCGTTTTGTCTATCAACAATATGCCAAAAGCCAAAAACCTTGAAAACAAAAAAGAAAAAAAAGAGTCTAGCCCTAAGTATGTTGCTATCAGCCATACGCGATACTGTACATAGAATGTCATTCATGTTCGCCCTCATTGGCAGAATCTCGTCACAAAGGAAAGAAATGAACAAAACGAAAACCAGCTACTATGTAAAGAGCAGAAAACCCCAAAACAGGAAGATCCGAACACCTCGAATGCAATCAATCATGTGTAAGTAATTATAGGAACTCCAAATTAGGAAAGAGAAGTCCTGTGGCTTGAGTGGTGTGAATCAATCCCAAGCGTCACAGCGCATGCTCGTACCACTGCGGACTGCTTTCATGCAAAAGGTAGGAATTGATTAGTGAAACGGTAGAGGGTATCAAGATGATCTCGTCGATGTCACTCGGGTCGTAGAGATAGCGATAAAAATTATTAAAGTCGGAAAAAGGAGATTCGTCAACCTGATCTCGTACGTCTATTCGGTTTTGACAACCTCTGTCCCATAAATCATGATGTACTGCATATGCCTCGTGATCGCGCTCCAATGAGAGAAAAATGAAAGAGTCGGTTTTCTCCTTGAATAGCCAAGGGTTTCCGGATAAAATAAGGCTCGATGAGGGCAACGTCGATCGAGGCAGAACAGTTGTAGGCGGTCATGATTGTTCACCTCGCCGAGGCTAGCTGGCTGGGGGATGGCATAGATTCTGAAGAGGCATGGTCCACATCGCTAAAGGGGGATTGGCGTTGGGAATCGAGATCACTTCCACCAGTTCGCATCTGGTTCCGGAGAGCAGGTAGCTGTCGCCTTCTCGCGTTGATAAACCAATTGCTGATCTATACGATCTTGTTAGTACGGACAACGATATGAGCTGCAGGCACAAGATATAATTACCTGGCTAATAGTGAGCCCGGTGCGGGTCATAAACATTTGCTTATCCTCCTCGCTAGGATATGGGTGGTCCAAGTGCTCGTGAAACCAGGCACGTAAAATATCAGTAACTGGTTTGGGCAGGTTCCCCCGCCGACGTTTGTTCTTGGAGTCAATCGGATCGCCCAAAATTCCGAAGTTCGAAGGTTGAGTATGCGACAATCCCTGCGGGGAAGTCTGCTCGGAATCGCTATGGTAGGCCATTGGGTAAGGATACGCCATCTGGTTATGCATGGCGGTCGGTCCATTGTAGGCATCTGTGCCACCTCTCTCACCCATTGGCAGAGGACGACTGGTTGAAGAGAAACCAGGCGCGGCGGCAGGTCTCCCCCGAAGCTCCTGTGTGGTAGGCCCAAAGGGATCCGGTCTCGAAAGCCCTCTGGAATCCGGGAAAGGCGCAGTCGACGCATTCAATCCATGTTGAAGATCTCTGATAGGCGGCAGAATAGGACTGGGACCACGGGAAGGGTAATGTGGTGTGTTCCGGGCCAGCTGGGGCTGAAAATGACCGAAATCTCCAGATAAAGGCCTGGGGTTGGAAGTCATATCACGGGTTGTTGATGCGGGACGCTCACGCGAATGTTGCCGAGCACTAAGATAGGAGGTCGACTCAATTTCATCGTGAAGGTGAGGGGGAAGTAGCTAATGACGGCATGTTAGTCACTACATTAAGACATGCGTTAAATTCGATCCGGGTCTGATGGTTGAACTCACCTCTCTGAAGGAGGGAAGGACCTGAGTATGATCGGCCGGCAGCCCACTCGCATATGAGATGGCCATTTTCTCAGAACCCTTGCCCAGTTCACGGGGCTGGGACATAGAAAGGAACAGTCGTAAGGGCGCGGTATGCGAATGGATAGGCGAAAACCTCACTTTACTGCGTAATCACAAAAGACCAGGCTCGGAGATATGAATGATCGCACAACAGTATAGCCGGCCTGCGGCTCCGACGATATATATATAACCCGAACTATTGGGCTATTCGGCTATGGGGAAGGATTCAGCGAATAACGCCGTTAAGATCAGAGATGCGATAGTGTGGGTGGTTACGGAATGGGCGATATAGTTTCCGGGGAATGAAGGAAACTGCGGGCAGAGTGATGGAAGAATGTAAAGGAGGGGGAATTATAATGTATTGGAGAGAAAAAACGAAGGATAAATGTCGACGACGAGCGGAAAAGATAACCTTATAGTGATAGGAATCCTCGAAAGAATTTGAAGAGGAATAGAGGAGGCATGGGCGAGCAAGTAATATAATAACAATTATACTTACCAGGAGCTGAAATAAGAGTAGCTTGACATTGCCGCACACGATGACGATGGAGACAGCTGAACCAAGGTTATGCAAGGTAGGGAGGGAGGCAAGCTCAACAATTGGATCTGGGTTAAGTGGATCAGATCTCTTTTAGAAAAATAAATTAAAAACTAGAAACCAAAAAAGAAAGAAGTTGTTGCTCGGATTTTCATTTTCATTTTTCCTTCTCTCCCCCCCATTTTTATTTTCTTTTCCTTTTTTTTTTTTTTTTTTAATTTTTTTTTTTTTTTTTTTTTTTTTTTTTTTTTTTTTTTTTGGGCTCGCCCTTTCCTTCCCTCAAGACGGAGTATTGATGACTGATTCATGTCCCCGATACAAAAATTTAGTTACAAAATTAAAAAAGGAAATACAATAAATAAAAAATAACGAATCCTTTTTCATTCGCTACTGCTTTTGATGTTGTACGCTGCTTTCTCTAGATATCCATCAAGACAGCCCTGATGTACACAGAAAAATAGATATATAATTTAAAATAATAATAATAAGTTAGAAAATAAATAAAAAAAAAGATCGAATGAAATCCTTGGTACGCCAGTCAATCACGCTCCCCCGTAAGCAGTTCCATATCGACTATGCTATCCATGGAAAGAGGCAACAGCAGGGATCCAAGCAGAAGTGACGATCGTGGTGGGAGTGGGGACGAGCCACAAACTACCGTCGACCGTCACTCCCTCCGTCGGTATCCAAAGGCATGCACAGGCTGAGGGAAGGGGAAACGAGAAAGAGGGGTCCGTCCCAAGAAAAAAATTAATGGACGAAAGAAAGTTTTACGATTTATCAAAATTGAATAATTCGTCTATTAGTTAATTTAATTCAATTTGGGCCGGGCCCTATCAGGTCGGCCCATTCTTAAGGTTGTCTTGACAGATGGGTCTGAGGGACTGGAAGCGACCTACGAGCCTGCAGATACCAAAGAGAACCAGAACCAGAGGAAACCTGGCCGGCAAACAAGAGAGGGGGGGGGGGGGGGGGGCTTTCGGGTCCCAGAAAAGGAAAGGAAAAGAAATCCAACACAGAAAAGCTACACTAGACTATCCGATCGTGTACTGGGCAGGCGGCATTGCAGAAGAACAGTTCAGAGCTATAAACACTGTACCTAGTACGGTGTCAACTGTCTCCCCCAGAACTACTTAGGTAGAACTATCCATCTGCCTGTCTAAGTACGGAGTAGTAGTTTCATAGGAATCCCGTGTAGATGTACTCCGCTTGTATTTATGTCTACGTGTTTGTATGAGATTTCCCGGAATGGGGTAACGTCGAATGCCTCAACTATTGCTAATCTCAAATTCATCGCTATCGCATTGCTGCTACCTCGAACCTAAAAAAAAAAAAAATCAATAAAATAAAACAAAAAATAATCTCACGATATGCCTCCAGGGCCGATGTATCGATCAGGCTCGTTCGATGTTTTCTTACCGTCATGGTTATAGAGCCTTGTGGACTTTTTGCAGTAAGTAAAACACGAGATGACAGCATTGCTAGAATTAGGGCCGCACTAAGCCACAAAGCATGGCTGAAACTTCAATCCACTGTCCCAAGAAGTTCATGACTAGTGGACTTCCAGAAACGAGCTAATGGCTTAGTTCTCGTTTTTCGAAACACCGTGTCCACTCTTAAGCTGCTACACCGACTTGGGTTAAGTGTTCTCTGAATGACATTGTGCCTCCAATGAGCGTGTGTAACTTAGTAGCACTGTCCTGTGCAGTACTATTAGTATTGGTCACACCAGTGGCGCAAATCTGTGTGTACTTGAGGCTATACCCACCCGAGTATCGAAATGCCTGTCTGACATTATGATCAGGGTGGAGAAGAATAAAGAATAAAATTTTTTTTGAAAAAAAATTACAATAAAGGGACGAAAGCAGAAAATGGGTGAACATGCCACTTGAGTCAGGTAGAAGTACAGGAATTGACGGAAAAATGTTCCATTACAAGTATACGGTGGGCTAATCCCAAGCGAATATTATGCTCTCATACCAAGCATGAAGGGCCTAATGGTAAACCCGAGGAAAATAGATTTGTAATTCCAGGACGGCCCCCGAGGTATTACTTACTACTATCTGCCCAGTGCAGCCGGCAGGTGTAAGGAAGCAAATAACTTTCTCTCAGAGCAGTGGTCCGGAGCAGGAATGGCTGCAAAGTCTAAAATAAGCCCAAGGGCCAGGAAGAATATGGAGGAAAGCTGGTACAGAGTATTTAATATTTCCAGAGATAAATATGACAAAAGAAATCTAGACAAAATTAGGCATACAGGTCTCCATAGAAATCAATTCCTCTGGAGTAGGCTTAAGGGAAGGGAAGGGAAGCGGGAAAGGGGACAAAATAAAATACAAATTGAATTTTTTTTTTTTAAAAAAAAAAAATAAAATAAATAAAATAAAATTCAGTTTGTATTTAACAGATAAAAAAAGGCGCAGCAGAAGTGAAAAAATAAAATAAAAATAAATCCAAGTGGTCGGAGATCGGCTGTCCCTCGCTGGGTTGGATCCACTGCTGGGCATCGCTAGTTGTGTCAAGGACGCGGAGGGTGAGTAATGGAGATCACAAAAACATAGCTTATACTAGACAGTGAGGTGCGTTAGGCGAATTGTGTAGCGATGACTTCTGTAGGGTGATGTGAACACCGACGGCAATGGCTGCCGCGCCCGCATCATTCCCGCTGCAAGGCAGTTCATAACGGGCATGTTCGATCGGGATACTCGTTGAGATATCACACTGGGCACCAGTGAGTGTCAGTGACAGGCGAACAGAGTTTAAACCCGACAGGGGGGAGACAAGGCTGTGTGACTTGGCTGACAGAGAGCTAAACCCAAGATTTTCATTCAGTCCTTGGCTGGTTGACAAGATATGTTCCAACCTCTCGGCCAGGGATCTGATCGCCCAGGTGTTCTTCGTGAAACCCCCACTTCTTCTTCCTTTCACCATGGGCTGCAATCGAGGGTGTTCAACTTGGATCCACGTCGGTATCCGGCTGCCGTCACTGTACGTCAGATCTTTTTCAACCTAAAACAAGGGCTTCTTTTTTTATTCTTTTCTTTTCGCTATTGTTTTTTTTTTTTTTTTTTCTGATTTCTATGTATAGTAGTGCATCCCCCTTTCAATATTTCAATGTAGTACCTTGCTCAGAAGGGACGGAGATTTATTGCAATAATTTCCATCTTTCCATAATTAGAGCATGTCCTGGGTTACTAATATTCACGAGATCAGGTGCAGAAGCATAGTACAGTACAGTACAGCAAGTGTGCCCCTCCCAGGAGGGGTGACATGAAAACCTGGAAATCACAGGTAGCTAAACTCACCAGCTCATGCGAATGAGAAGGCGTAGTGGCTGAATATGATTGGTGTGACTACCTATTAATATGCAAGATCCATTGCCCCGTGCATATGACATCTCAGGTCGTCGCCAAGGGGGGTGGGCAAGAGGGGAAAAGTTGACGTGCCGTCATCAAGAGATGGTAAGAAAAAAAATGGTTGATTAATATCGGATAACACTCGGGAGCTGGGGCTGCCACATAGGGTTTCGGAGTGCGAACATGACAACAGTAATCAAAGAGATCGTTTGACATTGGCCCTACACCACGAGGGATTCCTCGCCCCAAACTTCAGGTTGCCTGATCGATGGATCAGCCGAACTTTAAGGTCCATATTTTAAAGAACAACCACAGGAATTGCATGAGATGACAGGGACACGACTGGACCCAAGGATGGGTCATTTGTCACTCTTTCTCTTAGTAAGTAACATAACCTACTAGCGAGACGTTAACCGGTTGTGGAAGCCGGAAAGGAGTCGATGGAACGAACGGAGTACATGCATGAGACGGTTCCCCGATATGGTTCCAGTTCAGTTCATTGAACGATGCGACCAGGTCCACGACGCCTTCTTGATGGCAAAGCTGAAAAATGGAGCTGTGATGGAGATGAAATAATGAAAGTAGGATCCTTAGCGCGCGGGTTCAACTTGGTTCACCACTCACAGCGTCATGGCGTACTCCACTGGCAAAGACGATCGGAAAGCCGCCCATCAGACAGACCCGAGCCATTGGTTCTTCTTGGTGGGAGATTGCGGTTAGGCTGTGACACGATTACAGTACATGGTACTGGGAAAGGAGTTCGGTGGATGTCACTTGTCAAAACCCTGACTCTCCGGGCAAGGATCGACTTCATGCATGTACGCTAATATCTCTCCCTTTGGCATATTCATGCCTGAGGAATTCAAGCCATTGCCGTCGCCCTCCAATCATGCGTCACATATCAGACCCTGTAACACTTCCCGAGTCATTTGTCCAGGAGTAATGGCCAGTTGGTCCAGAGGGGGTTATTTTTCTTTGTTCTCCGTCCCCTGTTTCATTTCTCTCCTAGATCTGGAACCTGTCCGTCAGCCCCATGCCAATGCCGAGACTGGATTGAAAAATGTCACAACTTGTCCGGGTGGATGGATCTAGGGCTAGTCAAAAAACCTTAGCAAGATCAGCCTGGCTCGGCATGTCTCGGTCAATTCAGTTCCGATCCCAAAAGATCTAGGAAGATATCAAGCAAGGTTTAAGTTGATGGCAATAATTTCCGGACTGTTATCTCAAAAGAGGTTCACCCACTTGCTCGAGACGGTAGAAACCCCGGAAGCATACTTTGGTTCAACCAGAGAAACGGAAATTGAATCCTCAATAGTTTTGTTTTTTTCCAACCACTCGGTTGATCCATCAACAAATAAGCTTCAGCCGAACAATGCCGCCAGTCATATTGCTGGTCTGAAAGGAGCATCCCTCGTGGCTAGGTACAAGTATAGTTAGGTAGATTTTCGCTCATTACGGATGATTTGTCAGAATCTTCTACATAACTCGTGACAGACACGTAGCTCTTGAAAACAGCTACAATAATACAGACAGGCAGTTTGAGGAATCGATCTTCTTCTTAGAATCCTGTCCTCGTTGGCCTTACTTTCCTTTGTTAGAAAGTATATGTGTGGAACTTTTTCGTTTCCAGGAGTAGTGAACCCTCTCAGTAGTACGAAGATATTGGTATATTTCCGAGAGTTGTGAATGGCTTCCTTTCCCAACCATAACTGCAGGTGACGTACGAGACAGTCTGTCAAGGGGAATTGTGAACAGGCGAACGCCACTGGGGAGGGGTCTAGCACTAAGACTTTTTTTGCCAACACACTAGCGGAAAAGGGAAACCTTTGGGAAAAAAAAAAAAAAAAAAAAAAAAAAAAAAAGCTACCGTCTGGGTTTAGCGTGCCGCTCCCTATCGCCAGACAAAGATCGTGCAGGGATGGGACAAGGGCGGCGATCAATGCTCGATCTCGCAGCCCCAACCGTAGATTGCATTCCCCCGTCACCGTCTGATGCCCATATCGAGCAACCTTGTGGGAGAGGCTCTAGACCCATTGGTTGGTGGATTCTGGCTATATTTTGACCTCCCAATACGAGCTACGGAGTAGGCAGGAAACCATTAGTGTTGTCGATGTACGTAAACCTCTAAACCGTCTTGAGGAGTTTGTGGCTGACTTCTCCACATTGTGGCGCAGGCTTTCGATGGGACCTGCCACCAAGTCACGATGGACGGAAGTGGCCGGCTGCGGCTGGGAATTTGTCATTGCACGGTCTGGCGTGTCACTAGTCAGTCACTCACACATTTTGACTCTACTAGTTCCGGGGGGCTGCTCTGGTTCTGGGTTTTGGCGGTGGGTTCCAGTGGACCCTCCGCCCATATCGATCTTTTCCGTTCTGTCACCGAGTATTTTCATAGGATGACCAAAACAGGTGGCTGTCCCTCGCTTTCTTTACCTTTTGTTCTCATCTCCGTTTCTCCTGAGTGGTTCTCCTTACCGAGGACTCAGTCGCCATGTGGGATGGCGTTCGTCTCAGATCTTGGACCCGAATCGCTGTCTACCATGGTAAAATGAAGTTTGTCCATTGCCGGAGATTTCGAAACTCTCCTGGGACATCCTGACATCATACAGACTGTCCAACTGTCTCACACACGAGCCCACGAGTTCGTACTCCGTAATCGATTGAAAATTTCCGAGGTTTCCCCTATATCTGTGCGTATTACTATCTTTCGATAGTGTGAGACTCTATTGCATAGTCTCAAACCTAGCTCTCCAACTCGTTACCCATGGATGCCCCCCTCGCTTCCTCGATGCTTTCTAGAACAGTGGGGTAGTACTAGGTAGCCTTTGGCGCGACATTGCGAGTATCTGGGTAGTGTTTACGAACAGTAGTTCATCGCACTCCATATACATACGCGGATGATCGACGGGCGATTACCTTGCAGAAGCGTTGTCCGGTTGCCTTCCTAACTCAGTAATAGTCATCGCCCCATGTCCTTACGATATACTCTTGTTCTATTGTATGTTCGGCATATCCTAACCCTGAGCACTATTGACAATCTAGTGGTCCGTATGGCGAAACTGCCCGGTTGATTGTATTAAGGTTCGAGATGATCTGCCATGTGGTTTGAACAAAGAAAAATTCTTTGTTCCTGTGTAAGCAATGGTTGCGATATGACCAATCATTGCAGATTGTGTAAAAGGTCAGACTTTTCCAATGTGCGACAATAGAGTACAAATGAAAAATTAAAAAAATAAAAAAAAGACAACCTCCGCTACTCCGATGCCATACTTTGGGTCAGGGGCGGAAAGCATTCAATTTTTTCACCTCCAACAGTTTCCAGGTTTTGCTTCCTCCTCGACACCTCCTACGTTTGGTTCTTGTTCTATCATGAAACCCCTCTTACAAACAGGCTCCATCTGGTAATCTTTGTAGCCACGTGTTTTCGTTTTCGTTTTCGTTGCAAATCCGATATCGAAATAGTATCCCACAGTTCTGTGTGGAGTTTCCGACATATTACGCGACAAAACCATAAGATTCACGCGAAGTTCGGTTCCAGGCATTGGTAGTCCCCATAAACCTTACTAATTCCATCAGTAAGGGGATCGGATCGTGTGTTTTCTTGGTAATATGTACGACAATGAGCACTCACATGAAAGATGCAGTAGCGAAGCTCGTTTCGAAGTTTGCTGCCTATCTTAATCATGGAGCCAATAACTTCCCACTACATACAGGGCAGGAGGTGGCGACTTATTCCTATGTGGATCACGATGCTGTCGAAGTGGGATCTCACCACCTCAACTCATACTATTGGAAGTCGCGTACTATCATTCATACACGGAATCGTTTCAGTCCGCTGTACCGAGTACATCGCATCCGGATGCATTCGATATCTACCTAGGGCTGGAATCAGATTGTCTCATGACCGACTGTGCCATGGCCCTCCTCTCCATTCCAGACCGTATTAAACGGCGAAACCATGCGCAGCAGCATTAGCGACTTATCGTACAGGATACATACAATCTAAACGCCAGCGACATATTATCGAACACCCCAAAACATCCCATTTTCAAGCACTTCAAACACTAATGTGAGTTCTGTCTTTCTAAAATAAGGATTCCTTGTAGTGTGTAGGTATCTTATTGGTGGCTTCAAAAGGTCACTTTCTATGGCCCGGATTTCCGGGGGGCGAATTGAAGTAGTATGCCTGAGAATGGTTTACCATTTACATATGTCTTCCAAAAGTCGCAATTCTTGCAGGAAATAGCTACTTCCCACCTACTGTAGTTTCGTAAATGCGTTACCCTAGTTTGATATGGTACTGTGTCGTGTCTCAATGCCCCCCCATCCCCTACCTACTCTGTGCCGATTACAATTAAGTACCTTTCATTCCTCCAATATCTCATATAAGGATGCTCCCTTGCCTCGATCTCGGTTATCTTAAGACATAAGGCATCAGAGCGGATCACTATCTTTGCAGGGAGAGACATACTACGCCACTCGGCTCCTTAGTCTGATAGTCGAAGATCACTCATGCACGATTATCATGGGATAGGGTGCAAGGCGTAAAGTATTCCAAATATGTATCTATTGTAGGTCTACGGAGGTGGAGAAACAGATCTATAATTGCTTGCTAGCTTTGTCTTTAGTGTTAACAGAGGAGCTTCGAAAATCTCATGTTGTACCAATGGCTAGAGGACACATAACAAACAACACTCCCTTTGACAAGGGGCTCTAATGATGGTGCTAAAAATGTAACACTCCAAATACCAAAACGTAAGTTGTCCAAGCTGCGTACTAAATCTGCTCGACATGTAGCTTTGACAATAGATAAAGGTGCCTGCTAGTTTGTCCATCACTCTTAGTTGGATTTGTCAATGCCGAAATAGGGAGATCTGACTTAGTATATTCAGAAGCGGAATTTGTTTGATTCTGTCATGGGACTTTTTAATAGGATAGAATGCTACATTGTACCAGATCTAATGTCTACCATGACAAAATGATGTCTAAGAAGCGATCAGGGTAGTTTCTGCCTCGCTTGATATATAGTTTTGTTGAACAGCTCGCAGTGCGTATTCCATAGCTCAAATCAACAGAGTTATTTGCAACGCTATTCACTATCCATTGTTGTGCTATCATGCTGTTTGACGGTTTGTTCTTCTGTTAGCACCCTATATTGCTATCATCAGCTAAACGTTTATGCAAAACTTGTGTGCCACAAATCGACATAGATGCAAATAATCAGTGAATGTTCCAACCCTAGATATAGATAGTAGCATCTAGGGCTCAGTTGATACATGGCAATTGTCTAGTCATATCGATATGTAGTTTCTAAGCTTTATGTAAGAGATGTAGCTAGGTTATTGCATTCCACAAGACTAAAAGGTCAGATTAATTCTGGATCGACGGTCCAGGATGCCCTGGAGTGATCTATATAGCCAGCCATACTGCTATGTCCTCGTCCTTCTCACTTTGGACTTCTGTATGCATGAAATGCTCAGAGGAGGGCAAGCTCATGCCTCTACGAACATTAACAGTATAACTTTCCATATACTACTGCGATAGTTTATAAACCCCGATATCTCCAAGAAGCCATCGATATACACGCCCAAGGGGCATGTCATATATCCACAGAGCTTCTGCTTCCTTCTCCGTAAGTAAGCCCAGGATGTTTATCTACAAGCCCATTAGACCAGTTTTGTCTTTCGACCAGGTCACTCGCAGTCATCTGAGTAGGGTAATATTTGACACAACTCAAGATGTGACGGGGGTGGCATGTGGCATCTACCTTAGACCGTAAACCTGGAATACTCGGCACAGAAGCACACACCTACGCGTAGAGTATCAATCTTGGATTATTGTGTGGCTATCGAACATAAGCTGGGGCTCGTCACAAGCAATGTGCCTTTGGATAGCTAGTGAACTATTGGAAAGCGGGCTGCACAAGTCTATCAGAAATGTATGACTGTTCTGGCAGCGTGAGCTTGGTATACGTACACAGAGAGCTGAACACAGAGTCTGATACTTTCAGCATCCAGGACGGCGAGCCCGGCTAGTTTGTCTGCAATAAAACTCTTCAGCTGCCGACATTCTAAGCAGGGGTCCCTGGTCAACAGCTTAATCGCCGGTGAATATGTAGGGCAATCTGTGTCGTAAGGCCCCGTGCGGAGCAAATAGATGTTTATATTATTCTGGCGAGAGAATGTTTGTTTAATTGACGAATAGTGTAGGAACAGTGGACTAGGCCGAGCTGGAGCCAAGTGATGACTCATGTTGTCAATGTTAATCAAATCAGTAACCATTGATAATTAGTTCAAGGATGATAATGAATAACAAGCCATATAGCTACTGTGGACATTGTCTCTCCATGTCATTGTGGTTTTGATTCATAGTGTACTCTTTTCCTATCTTGCTATGCCGCCGTGATTACCGAGCCCAGGGGTATAGATGTCCCAACCACAAAGCGAACTGCTTGCAAAGGATAGAATATACAGCCGAACTCTTTGTATCTAAGCCTCCTCCTTGATTCCTGGGGCGTCACGTAGGAACTCAGACGTGTATATAGTGGAGCTGTAAATGAGAATAAGGGCCTACGGTGTTGATCTATCTTCGCAATGTTCCAACCGATGCGCGGGCCAAAATGTACGGGAGCCGGTATGGTGACCAAATGGCATGCTAGATGCTCAGTTGGCGCATGTTGTCTTCTCAAGTTCATGGAAGGAAGTCAAAAACGTTCATATCTGGATGTCAGCGAAAAATCCGAGCTCTTGAAAGCTCAATCTTGGGAAGATTCCTGAGCACTGTTCCACCCTGAAAAGCTTTCAACTAGAATGCTGAATGTCAGACAAGAGTCTTCTTACTGTGTGAATCGCTTGCCTCCCCAATGGTACATTTTGATCGATCAATGTCTGGAGGAAGAAGGCTGGTCAATACCGTTGGCTTCCAAAAGAAACAGTAGAGAAATCAAGCAAATTTGCTAGGTGTTCGCAACGGTTGGGTATCTCCTGTAAGCGTAAGCAGTGCAGCCTGTTCCGATGGCGTACGGACGCTTCTCCACGGGAGCATCGCGAACCTGTTATGTAATAAGAGCCTCAAAAGGAGCTACCAAGACCCCTTTTCCTTGCCACTTCGATACGTATGACTCAAGTTGAAGGACGTTTGAAATGACTTAATATATTCGAACTCCTTATTTCATTGAGAGGATCACTAACGGGGACGATCAGGGCGTCCAGCGGCATTCTCAATCAATCAGCTTCGAGATCAAAGCTCAAACCAGGCTGGCTGATTGACAGTTCAGAAGTACTGATTCAAGTGAGCATTACCCCCTGCCAAAAGCTGTATAGTGATGTCAATTGAGGGGAAACCATGGCTGTTTCTCCACAATGAGTACATGGCGCATACAATCTCCAAATTGCTGATACGACGGAAACTGGACTAGTGTCTCAGAGATATAAACGCTATGGCATGTAGTTGATCAAAGTTTAAACCATTAGTCAAGTCATATTGAAATTGGACATTCTAGACGATGTGTAATGACGGGCACATACAGCAACAGGGCTGAAACTTTCTATCACTAACCTGGGGTTAGCTCGGTATACTCGATTTTTCTGTGTCATGGAATGGAACGTTACCCCAGAGCGCTTGGCAATCTGTAATCACTAGGAGTCAAAGTGGGAACAGGTACCCATCTGTGCAGTTGTGACAGAAGCTTGGGAGATACCGTTAGAGAGGTATGGAGCCTCATGCCTGAGGAAGAAACGCAGGGAAACATGTGCGAGATCAGGTGCGCCGTGTCTTCCATGGACGCGCTGCATCACGCTTCATCACTTCACTATCCTTGCGCCCCCCTACCCCTCCCCCACTTAATTTTATCAATGCGACCAGTCCTACCTAGACAGACTTGCCTTCAACACAAAAGGAACACGGTCAGGTATGCCTTATGGCTACTGATTCTCTGGGTTGCCGGTGAGTCTCCAGCTCGTCCTATGGCATCCGACACCTGCGAAGATACCAACGTGCGGTTCACTTATCCGAATCTGATCTTAGGACTAAAATGGGCCGAGTGCTCCACGCCGAATGGCCGAGAGAGGATCCCTGCGGCGTGAAGTTAAAACGGTGCTTGATTCCGTGTATGTTTGAACCGCGTGCTCACGCACTAGTCATTAGCGCAGAAATTATCATCCTCGTCTTCGCTCCTGTGAAATGTTCTAAAAGCAGAAAAGGATGCCGAGACTAGCAATGAATGACCCATAATTTCCTCTATCCAACTAATCAGTTAATATAGACAGATGCAGGTACGATATTGTGATACTTGATAAGAATGGCGATACTGCAGACTACGGGCTGCTGTTGGATTTCGGGGATATCCGAACAACCCACATCCGGGTCGTCAACGATATGATATCTTCCTAGTCGGTCATAAAGCAGAGTTGTGATTCGACATCCTGGCAAATGTTTATTACTGATGGATCAAAAGCGTCGCCCAATGATAACATGTGAGACACGTTATATCCGATGCAACCATCCTATCAAGCCAGTGGAGTCTACGACGGCTTCAATCGCCAATGGTGCAGATCAGTTCCTCGTACTGAACCGTGTCCACACCACAAACGGGATTAGCCTGAACGGGGACCTGCTTGGCATGAACAACGCACGATTGAGGATTGGCTGTCAATCGATCATCCGCTAAGAAAGGGCCCAGTTCGTGCCTTTTACGTTACACCCTTGGTGCACGCCATCCTCAAGCGCCTTGACCTGATGTGGTTGGCGAAATGTCGGTAGCATGTGAAGAAACCAGGGCAAGATAAATGAATATGCGTCTTTTTTTTTCCCCTCAACAACCCCTCTGGCTATCATTGGTACAGATGCGCTTTGTTCCTTAAAGGGTCTAATGCCGGAGAAATTGCGGTTTGGCGTGGCACTAAAATTGCTTGACACACTAAACTTCTTGAACGTCGATTAGTTAAGGGAGAAGGCCAAGTTGGTGAGCGACGGTCAGATCACCGAATGTTGCCGGAAATTGAAGGGCTTTGAAAGGTTGCATCACCTCCGCTCATCGATCCAGTCAAACAGTGTTAGCTCGAAGTTTGATTCTACGTTCCACTTTATCGACGGGCGGCACCGCTGAGAAGGTATACCCCAAGCCAAGCTCCACAACTGGTGGCCACTTCAATCCTGCGGTTGGAATATCCGAAATCCCAGCCTTAATAGCACGACATCATTAATTAATATAGTGGTTCCGCTTTTGTGCAAGGATGCAAATCCCTGACAAGAAGCAGATGACTCGGGATGAATTGTAGAGAGCCACTCCTCAACGGCCGTGCCTGATGAGCATCAGACCAGCGGTCAAGGGTGTTGCGAACAGAACTGCAGCAATGCCCTGATTTTGTTGGCTAAGAAACCTAAGTGCGGGTGGCAGAACGCTATCATGCCACTATGCAATAACCAGGAACAAGCCCGTGGGTAACCGTTGAACCAGGGGATCAAGGTTGCATTGCAGGATTCGCTGTTTGAGGTAAAGGGAAAAAATCTTCAAGCAAAAGCCAGTTTATACGGGTTTATAAGGCAATCGCGCGTATCCTATTGCCTATACTTCGAAGGATCTGATATCTCATGATCTGCGTGATCGGCTTGCCTCCTATCTTAGATCACCCAGGCTTCTTCAAATCAGCAACGACGCTCAGACGTGTCCCTGAGAGGTGATCCGGATCGTACACGAGAGACCACGGAAGAGACAAATTAAGGATGAACGAAAAAAAAAAAAAAAGAAAAAGAAAAACGGCTGTTCCTGAATCATGACGAATGAGCAAAGGTCACACACACCTTCTACTTTGGGGGTGTATGCCCGATCACAATCTTCAACCCGCCATGATAAGAGACACACGCAATCGACAAATCACCGGAGGTCACGATTAGTGGCAGTCCTTAGCTAATTTCAGGTCGGCGTCAACCTTAGCCAGCCCAATCCAACCCCCTCATGGAAGCGGGACTCCCTATGGAACCGGCTTACATCGGAGGCGCAGTTACAATGGCGCATGTCAATCAACCCCTCTCTTGTTGCAGTCCCTAGTACGCCAAACCACCTTTCTATTCTTCTAGAAACCACACCCTAGTGACTCGGATCTGCACGGATTGGCTGAAATGCTCCGGTTAGTTCGCATTTACCCCAGGTCAAAATGGATAATCAATCTTAGGAGCCTATTCCGTCAGCAGCTTGTAAGCTAGCACAATCTCCTCTTCACACCCGGCCGTGGGCTGTTAAAAGGGTCAATTCCCTCCCCACCTGTGTGGATTCTCAAGGATTTGCACGGGACCTGACTTGGTTTCCACAATTTTTCTTGCTCTCAGCTTGTTTTGCCCGCCGATTATTCATTTCATCAACGCGACAAGCTACATCCGTCGTCTGATGTCATGACTAGAACTACTGTTGAACCTATCAAATATGAGGCCCCTTCGTGGGAGCACAAGAGCGTGCATGTGTCCGACGACCATAGAAGAATCATCTCTAATGTCGGCGACGACGCGACACGCCCAAAGGGCCGCATTCGACGTTCAATGACCGCTTGTAATACCTGCCGCAAGCTTAAAACTCGGTGCGATCTTGATCCACGAGGGCATGCATGCCGGCGGTGTTTATCTTTAAGGTCGGGTGCCACCATTATCCACTTTACCGAATCTCTTACGTCAAATTGGGGCATCCCATGTCCTGCCAAGACCAAATAAGCCTTTCTTTGGGTACTAATGTTTCTATAGAATCGACTGTCAGCTCCCTGAGACAAGTGAGCGCTTTCAAGACAGTACTCCAATGTGGTCAGACGCAACGACAGCTATCCCCTCCATTGAGGAGCGTCTCACTTCCCTAGAGAGGAGTATGAGAGAGATGACTGGCATGCTCCGACAGATCTTGAATCAATCACCAAGCGTCTCTAATATCTCTGTACCTCCGTTGGCTCGGAGTGTTCTTACGGAAGACACAGCCTCCATTGAAGGAAACTCGTTTGGCCCTTTCCTACCTAGGCCCGTTCGGCTGATTCAGGACCTCCAATCTGAGTTCTTTGGGGAGACAAACCGCATTCCTGTTGAATCCCCTTTCTTGGGTAATAGCTTTGAGAAGGGTGTCTTAGATTCTAAGTTATCTCTCAAGTTGGTACAGCTGTATGATCACTCATCGCATCCATCCGCCTCTATAGCCGCTAATGCTTGAGTTAGATTTGTGGAGAATTTCGGTCCCCTAGTGTCCATCAATAATCCGTCCGACTTCCACAACGAGATGAGAAAAACCGATTCATTACTATATAGCACTGCCTGTCTGCTAGCTTCCCGATATGTGCCAGGCATACCACCACCAATACTCCATGCCATGAACCTCCAAGTTCGACATAAGGCAATCAATCTGTTGTGGGAGAAACCGCCTTTGAAGTACGAATCGCTCCAGGCACTCGCCCTTCTTTGTCTATGGCCAGCGGCAGGCCAGAAGGAGTTCCCCATAGATGGCTGGTTACTGAGCGGGACTGCAATCAATCATGCCCTCGTCTCCTTTGACTTTCTCAATCAGGTGCCTTCAGAGCTTCTAATTGACAACGATATGGCCGCTCAATTACGGCTCTGGAACGCTTTCTGCTTGACACAGTTACAGTAGGTACAACCTTTCCGGTTTTACTCAAACCTGCTAATGCAGCAATAGCTTCGCTGTTGGCAACGCACGTCCATTCAATTTACCACAGAGATATCTCGATTATTGCCCACGACTTCTCGAGCACCCCGCTGCAACGGTTGAGGATGGCAAGGTCGTGGCAGAGATTCAGCTGTACTTGATCACATTACGACTCCAAGCCAACGAACAACGCATGCGATTCGCGGATGTTGAGTACGAAGAGATCGAACGGTGGAAGGTTGAATGGGCTCATCTCCTTGGTAAGGCTAAGCTATGAGGACCAACCTCGTATAAATGCTAACCATCCAACAGCTGGTGATGAAAATTCAACATTTGAGCTTAGTCTCTGGTTCTGTCAGATCCTCTTGTATCGAACAGCAATAAGGTTCCAGGCAGAGTCCGAAAGACTCACGTCGGAAATTCTCCAGGGGTCACGCTTGATCATCTCGAAATTCCTGCAACTCCGATTCGTCACCGCACTGAGAGTGGTCGATCAGGTATACTTCATCGTCGGTTACGCCGCTCTAAATCTTTGCGACTTCAATTTCCTCGACCCCCTCATCGACCAGATTCAGATGTTTCTGCTGCATCTGTCGCCAAACGAAGACCACATCGCATACCGGTTTTCATGCATGATAGCGGAGTTCAAGCGTCGCTGTGCCGAATGCAACGACCCTTGCAGCGCAGTCGATGGTTCTCAGTGCTCGTTCGGAGATGCCCGGAAGATGAGCATGGAACAGGTACAATTCGTGCAACCCCTGGTGGATAGCATGATTGAGGGATATAGCGGTTTAGAGCAGCTGATCCCTGATGTCATGCCACAGTCATTTCCGGAAAATGTCATTAGTGGCATGGCTGTGACTGAGGCCATCCCTGTGGGATCGGCGCCATATTAGCAGCTTTTCGATACCGTAATAATACTATAACGAAACGGGTGTTGACGGTTTGGGCCGGGGGTGGGTTTACATGGTCTGGCGCGTATTTAATATTGGATATCCGATACTTCTCCCGTACCTTAATACAATGTCCCTTTTCCTTCAATTTTAAACCCCCTACTGTATTAGATTGTAATACGTATACTTTTGATTTGGCAACTCTCCTCCCCCCTCTCTCAACATCGGCTTATGTATGAGGTACTTACCAGCATAGTCGACAAGTGGAATACAGGATACGTCACCAAATTCGAATATTATGTTCTATCAAGCTTAAGAGGAACTTGTAGTCTTATGGCTTTACGAGAGGATATACTTGGATAACATAAACCAAGACCTAATATAGACGATACACCATAATAATTGTCTTTAATTAGATTATATTGTCCATCATTCTTTCACTTTTCCAGTTCCTTTTTCCCGTTCCATATTCAATTTACCGAATCAACCCCGGCCTACTAAGCAAATCCATAGCATACCCGTCCCTAAATTCGGGGAAATAGGTGCCTTCCCTCTCGCAAGTGGATATCTACGGGTATCGATGGATGGAAGACCCTCATCTAGGTTTCAAGATTTATGGGCCGAGGCTATAAGTTGTCCTTCTCGGTATTCGTATTCCAATATAGAATACCAATTCTGACCATAGCTGATATTGCCTATTTTGTGTTGGCGTGATATATACGTCGAAATTGACCTTATCTAAGATTATAGGGTACTTGGTACGGGTGGTTTTTTACAGTGAAGTTGGTTTGTTATGTCGGATCCAACAAATTCATTCTAAACACAAAAGACCGAATATAACCAATCCTACCCACCTTTCACGCGCTAGTTACTACAGATCTTGCTATCTCCCAGCTTCTCAGTCGGATACAATATCCGAGGCAGCCCACCCGCCATAGGAACAGGCACAGTTCCATCCGAGCCCACGGTCACGGTCGTGCACCCAATGACCTCCGTCAATTTCTGGCCGGCCGTGTAGCCCGTACCACCCAGAGAGAGGGTGTACGAATCGCCCGACGCACCCTTGTTCGACAAAATAGTCACAACCTGGGAGCCGTCGGTGCCCTTGCGCATCGCGATCGTCGTGGTGTCCTTGTAGATGGGCCAGTTCTGTATCCCCGGTTCGTCAGTTCTCTTGTTTCTGTACCATGCACTAGATACAGGAGAAGGGGGGGGTTGCTTACCTTGTAGGTCACGAATCCTGTATCGATACTGATGGCATGGTTCCGGATGGCGTTCGCGGACGCGATCAGCTTGTAGATCTCACTGTCTGTCGAGAAGCCTGAGAGCCAAGTGGCCTCGCGGTTCGCGGGGTCGTTGCCACCCGCGAAATGCTGCTCCTGGCCTGCGTAGATGATGGGGATTCCGTCGTTGAGGATGATGAATGCGGCGACGTTCTTGGCGAGGGCGATGTCGTTGGTGTAACTTTTGATTTTTCTGGTTAGGTGGGTGGATTGAGGGTATGGGTGGAAAGACTTACGAAGCGAATCGTGGGTTGTCGTGGTTCTCGACGAATGTGCCCAGCAGCGTGGAGTCGGGACAGTCGGATTTGACGGTGTTGATCATGTTGTATAGGTCGTCCATGCTGCCGGAGGTGGATTTGAAGGCGTTGAGGAGGGGGTAGTAACTGGTTTTCATCCGGCTTGTTAGAGGGTGAGACTGCAAGAAGAGTCATGGGAGTCATACATTGGGTAGTTCAGTACGCCGTCCATGACGTCCTGGTAGGGACATGTGTATGCCGGGTCACCGTTGAGGACTTCACCGATGCAGTACACGCCTGCGGCTTTGTTGTATCCAGGCCAGAAGTCCTTCTGGACGTGTTTCACTGTGTCGACACGGAGGCCGTCGACTGGGTTTTTGTAAGTATGGCTGATGAGTTGGATTGTAGGGTAGAGGTCTTACTGGAGTAGTTCGATACCAATGATCCCACCCATTCGTACCATTCGTTCTTGACCTCATCTTTGGTGGTGTCAAGATCGGGCAAGGAGACACTGTTATCTCCTAGCCAGCAATCCTCGCTCTGGGTCTGGTCGTCATAGTTTTGAATGAGACAGAACGGGTGGAAATATTCTTGGGAATTGAATGGTTTGAACACGCTGTAATCAACGGAGGCGCCCGCTCCATCATAGCCCTGGGTTTACATTGTCAGTATGAAAATCAAGTATGCTTGCGAAGTTAGTGAAAGAGAGGTCCACAAACCATATGGTTAGCAACCACATCGACCATGAGATACATCCCCCTCGTATGAAGGGCCGAAGCAAGAGCCTTCAGATCATCTGGAGTGCCGTAGTTTTCGTTCAAGGAGTAGCTAAACCCACCAAGTTAGTTCATTTCTACGTAACAGATGGGTGGGTGCGCAGAGGAATGGACCTACATATCCTGCTGCCAGTAGCCATGGTAGGCTTCTCCGTATGCGGTGTTCTGGGGCAGCTGGCCTGTAACGGGGGTGATCCAGATGGCTGTGAAGCCCATTCCCTGGATATAGTCCAGCTACATGATGGTTTAGACGAGACTTCTTTTTTTTTTTTTTTGGTATTATTCTTTTGGATGTGGAGGCGGTTTACCTTGTCGATGATGCCCTGCCATGTTCCACCACAGTATTTCTATATCAAGTCAGTTTCGTTTCCACTTCCCGAACGCTGGGAGGGAGCAGCAGACCCGATCCTCGGTATTACAAGCCGCAGTGGTCGATCCATCCGTCCTTGCAAATCGATCGGTGAGAAGGAAATAGATAGATTGCGATCGCCAGTCCGCAGGGGTTGCAGCCAAAGCGGGTGCGGCGGCCTGAAGACCGTAAAGAAATATTGACCACCAGGCGACCATCCTGAAAGTCTTCCGTTAGGGTTATCGTTCAGGGAATAGAGAGTTTGATGTTGTTGTTGTTGTTGCTATCTACCTCCACAGTATGCACGCTTGCTATTTATACGAAGTGATACCTCGCCTTGCCAAATGACCTACATTAACCTGCAGGTCCAGGGGCGGGGAATCCATGCGATTCGCAGGACAGTTTAATTTACCTTCTGCAGGCTAATACCGGCGACGACGGTGATTTGTGGTAGCGTTGAAATTAATCCCATTAAATTTCCGCCCCTAGTCACTCTGAAGCGAGTTGGTTGGATCGCGGCCGTCGATCAGCGTTGCAGAAAAGCCCGACGGGCCGACGTTTTCCTTGGGTTTTCTCGCTTTGCTGCTTCTGCTTGGATGGTGCGTCCGATGCTCAGCGATGTTCCTGCGCTCGTGAATGCGGATACTGCGGGTTGGATCCGTGATGGACTTGGCTGTCGTCTCGGAGGTTTTGCTACGTTGGTCTGACTCTCGCCTACGCTTCGGGATATTCATTCCCGTGAATATCAGCTCCATGCTCTTGATGTCCGATTCGCTGCAATGTTTCATTCATCACTTCATAATGTGTAACTGCATACAGGTGATGTGTAGATCTAGGCTGTCTGATTACGCTTCCGTCACCATTTCAGTTCCCACTCCTTCGCCCAGGCACCATCCGCCGTTTGCTTCTGCAAGCCACCTACGTGGAGAACCTGTGAGGTGGCGTTATACTTAACAGAGTCAGATGAGAGCTCCTGGCCATTGAGGGTCACCGAGGATGGCTTCTCAGTCACACCAAGTACCGTCACATTCGCTAGTGGATTCGCCTCCTTCCAAGTCCCCCGAGCAGAGGCTCGGAGAGTGGACTTAGACGCCAGGAAGTCTACAGAAAGTGTATCCTCCGGGGAGACACTCTCGCCATCATCAAGGTAGAGCTGACCAGCAGCAGTTCCATCACTGCTCAGCGAGGCAAGCAAAGACCAGGGGGTCTTGCGAGCGTCGCGCGTGGTCAGCGCAACCTCCTGCATTGGCAGAATGCTACCACCACGAACGAAGACGGGAATGTGACCGAGTGGTGCTGAGATCGTGGTGTTGACACCAGGCTTTGCATCGACAGCGGTTTGAGAATACCAATCGTACCAGACTTCCCCATGTCCAACGCCTGGGAAGACGCCCTTGACCGTATCTGCCTGTGGCTCAAGAACGGGAATCACCATGATCGAGGGACCGACGAGGAATTGAGTGCCGACCGCGGCCAAAGAGGGATCATTCGGGAATTCCCACGCCAGTGCGCGCATGACTGTAGATCCCGTGGTGTGGGCCAGATGGAACAGGGTGTAAAAGTACGGCAAAATAGCATAGCGAATGTTCATGGCCGCCTTGGTGGCATCGATAACGGATGCCCACCGATACGGCTCTTGGGGAATTGCAGAGAGAACATTGTGGTTGCGATAAAATGGGAAAAACGCTGAGAGCTGCATCCATCGGTTGCATAACTCCTCGTCAGTGTTGCCATTGAAACCACAAGTATCCACGCCAAACATAGGGACGCCAAAGAGCGAGAACTGAAGGGCCTGCGAGATCGAAAAGAACATCGATCCCCATTTGGAGAAGTTATCACCACCCCAATGACCGGCCCATTTTCCAGAGCCGGCAAATGTGGAGCGTGCGATGATAAAAGGACGTCTGTTCTCCCACACCTTGAGCAATCCGTGATAGGTTGCATTGATGCCTTGGTGGCCGAAGAGACTGTGTACATCATACTCCTGAACCCCATCCGAATGAGTAGAGTTTGGTGAGATGGCGTGAACGCTCAGGTCATGGCCTGTTTGGACATGGTTGATAACATAAGGAGGGTGGTCAACATTACGAACTCCAGGGGTAGGTGTCGTACGCAGGTAAGGGGCTGATGTAGTTGTGGACGACGTCGCTGCAGATTGACTTGCCGCCCCAGCAGATGCCGAGGCTGCTTCCGTGGCATTGGTGATGTTAAAGCCCTCGGGATAATCGTAGACGACGTTCCCGGGTTCGCCGGGGAGAGCGAACGGTGGGTGGGCCGGGTTCATTGACAGATTGCCGCTACCACAGCTCCCTACGCAGAAGGACGAAACTTCAGCCATGTCGTACCAGACCCCATCATAATGGAGCTTGTTCCACCAGGTGACCAGCTCATTGGCCCAGAAGTCAGAGGCTTTGGGGTGATGCCAATCGGGGAAGACAGTGTAGCCAGGCCAAACAGCGCCAATATAGAGACTGCCGTCAGGGTTCTTGATGAAAACATCATCCTTGGCGCCTCTGTCGTAAGTTTCGTACCTATAGCCACAGTGAGTCTTCGTTTACGGGTAAGAGTGTGTGGAAGATGGTCACTTACGCATCAGAAGCGTTCTCAGGATTAGGGATATAAAGAGCCCCGTCAACAATCGGGACCCAGCGACGTCCACCGTCGTGAAGCTTGTTGAGAAACTTCTCACCATCTTCATATGAAAAACGATATTGGTCATTGTCAAAATTGCGATATCCATGCATGTAATCTATATCGGCCCTGCATATAGGCGTCAGACGGAGTCTAATGAGCGAGGAACATGTTTCTTACCAGAGGTACTCCAAAGGAATCTCGAATCTCTCGAAATTGGCAAGAACGTCTTCAAACTCGGACCAGTTGTTATAACCCCAGCGGCACTGGTGATAT
This sequence comes from Aspergillus pseudonomiae, assembly GCF_009193645.1. Classification (NCBI taxonomy): domain Eukaryota; kingdom Fungi; phylum Ascomycota; class Eurotiomycetes; order Eurotiales; family Aspergillaceae; genus Aspergillus; species Aspergillus pseudonomiae. Next base: position 25,819 of record NW_022476176.1, read on the forward strand.
CCGAGTGTGTTATACTGCTGCATGGCAGGGAGTCCTATGGTGCTGAGCTGATACTGCTTGGTGACCTCTGCCTGAGTTGGGCCAGAGTAGAAGATCAGATCAACGCTTCCTCCCAGAGTGCGCCAGATCAACTTTTGATCCCGCAGCAGGATTTCCTGTCCATGCGCATTTCTGAGGAACACTCCATGAGAATATGAGACATATTCTTGAGATGGTTCCGCTTCGCTGCTCTTGACTAGGGTATGAGTCTTTTTCTGACCATCCACCTCGTAGTATCTTGTATCCAAGTAGAATGCATGATGTCCATAGATGTTACTAGAGGTATCCGTATTAGCTTAAATCTAAATAGGTCGAACCAATTGCCAGGCACGTACTCGTCAATGGGATCTGCGATATCTGCGGCATACAGCGTCAAATTGGCGTTCTCCAGCAGGCGCAGCTGGTTCATACGCTCTCCCAAGCCATATAGGTTATATTCTTCAGGCAACGACGTAACAAATTCTATGAACTGATTCTCGTAGACTAGAGTAGAGCCCTTGGTGTTGAACAGCACATCACCAGTAGCTTTCCGGGTCACCTTGAAGTTGAAAGAAGGCTCATTGGACCAAGAGACAGCAAAATCACTCTGGGGAACCGATGCGTTCTGGGAAGCCTTTGGTCTAGGCACTAGCTCTTCCGGAAGAATGTACCAGGATGCATTGGAAGCGTCCACATACGTTGGAACAATCTGGATGCTCAAACGGTCCTTTGCCTGATATTCCACGGTCAGGGTTAATGAATCCACATCCGTTCCGTAAACGTTACAAGGGTCTCCAGCCAACTCCAGGCTAGCGGTGAAGCCCTGTGAGGTATGTTTCACATCTGAGGCCTTGTAGCCCGGACAGACGGATTGTGCGTTGACCGCTTGGGGGTCATCGATGTTTGCGATCAAATTCGCACCCACATCGGCAGAGGCGGGTATGGTGAATTGCGAGTATGCTGCCGTCGCGGAAGTGCTAGGAACGAAGGATTGAGTCGCCCCATAAGCCACTGGCAGCAGCCAAGAATTGACCAGGAAGCTTTTTAGGCCGGCCATGGCGTGGTCCACCAGACTGATGCCGTACAGTGTTACGGATTTCTTTTAGGAAACGGACACCTCTGCCGTCTCCGAACCGGAAAATATCACTAGATATATATGTCGAAATGCCTCACATCGACCGCCCCATTCCTCACGATTTGTGTTACATTCTGTGAAGGCAAGGGATTCCCCGTCCAGCGTCGGAGGGGGAATGCCTGCAATCTCTCGACCATGCGGGGGGGGATTAGGTCCTACGCAGCAATGAGGAGGCTTCACCCGCACCGAGTGGGGACAACATGATCCAACCTTTGGGACGTGACGAAAGAGTAGCGGCGAAGCCGACGATGGGAAATGAAATGAATATTTGCCGAGCAAAGGACGAGACCGGAATACTAGAGGGAAGACGGTCGAGTAGTTGGAAAAGTCCCGTGTCCGATCATCTGATTTGCCCGCGCTGATTGGTCCATCCCCCGATAAATGCCCGACCCCGACGCTTGAGCCCTGGAAAGCGACTCTGACCCTCTCTCCAGTCACTCCATACTCACGAAGACACCCTTCCCCACCTCGCCTTCCAAAGGGTCTAAACCCCTCCGGTGCGCCGGTGAGGTTTGTCCACACCATTGCTCGTGGTGCCAGGACGGGAGCATCCGATGGCTGCCAGCATTGGCTGATTGACATGGGCAACAAGCTCCAAATACGGGGGAATTGCCTTTGAGCCAGGAAGTCAGTCCCCGTGGGGACCAGGGGGCCCCTGCTAAGAGTGGATTCTCGTCATCGGCTTGAGGAAAGTTCGGCGGTGTTACGATCTTCTCAAGGCCACTCATTGCCCTGTCTCTTGACCTCGGCTTCCCGAGAGCGGTTGACATCCCCACATGTTGTATACGGCCTTCGTACGCGATTCTTTCGGAAATACCCGACAAAGTCCAGGAAGTGCTTCCTTTCGTCCTGGAAGAACCACTACGGGAACCTGTATTCCTTGGTTTGATCCCTGACCACGTAGATTAATATTCGGTGTGGCATGGCCGGGTGGCTTTGCTAAGGCTGATTTATGCACAGACTCTCCGCACAGTGCCGTGGTGATGAATCCGATTCCCTGCACCTGCCACGCTCCCTCACCACATCTTTCCACCATTCTCAAGCGGCCGTTAGCCTCGATGGGGTATAACATAGTTAACTATAAACACGACTCCGCAACGAATCCGATGTGACTTTGGACCGAGTTGTTACCGACGGGTCCTCCCATTTGTTCCATTTGGTTCGGAACGACGCTAGGAGACTTTTAGGGCACAGGCTAAATCCAGACTAAAGATTGGAGAAGACTCACTCCAGGTAGATTAAACCCTTTCATCTTGCTAACGTAACGCGGGGTTTTTTGCACCTGCATCCTGGGCTTGTTTTATTATTCTTTTTTTGTTGTTTAGGTTTTTGTTTTGTATGGTTCCCCGGGTTTCTTCTCTTTTCCTTCAATCCTAACATCCCAACTGGTGATGGCGACACAGCCCACTTCGCTATCCCCAGATTTTCTCCCAGTACTAGTCGCGCTCGCGGTCTGCAATGATTGCTAAAGGTTCCACATCGGCGAGATAGTATCCGAGCATATCTCATCGCAACTGGTGTCTCCTCAATCCGAACAGGAAATGGAGCCACAACCATCCGCCACCCCAGAAAAACCGCCGAAACAGGCGTGCGACAATTGCCGTCGACGCAAGATCAAGTGTTCGAGGGAGCTTCCATGCGACAAGTGCCAGCGTCTTCTTCTCTCCTGCTCCTACAGCGACGTGCTCCGTCGCAAGGGTCCCAAGTTCCGCACGCTGTACCCTCTCGCGCCCATCCATCCCCTCGCTTCACGACCGCGTCCCCTCACCAAGGAATGGCTGCCCCCAGACCCAGGGGCCTGCCATTTGGCGTCCCCGACGTCGCCGCCGTTCACAGTCGTGGACGCCCAGTATCCACATCCTGACTTCTCGGAGTCGTTCACTCGCATCCCACCCCCAGATCTCGTCTCCTCGCCCGATTCGACAAACTCGCTCTTCGACTCGTCCACCATCGGCGCGCTCCCCGCCCCGCGCCGCCTCTCCGCGCCAATCCTCCTGGCCCATGTCAATGTCTTCTTCAAGTACCTGTTCCCCATCATGCCCATCGTGAGACAGGACCAGCTGCAGCAGGACAGCCACCAGCCCGAGCGCTTGTCTCCCCAGCGCTACGCGTTCCTTGCCGCTCTCTGCGCAGCCACGCACATCCAGCTGAAGCTGGACGGTGCAACGCCGGGCCCCGACTCGGCTTCCGGGCAAGCCACTATCGACGGCCACCCCATGTTGTCCGGGGATGAACTCCTGGCCGAAGCCGTGCGCGCAAGGAAGGAGTACAACGTAGTCGACGAAATCAACATGGACAACCTCCTCACCTCGTTCTTTCTCTTCGCCGCCTACGGAAACCTAGACCGACAGGACCAGGCTTGGTTCTACCTCAGCCAGACTATGTCCATGGTCTTCACGCTTGGCCTGCAACGCGAATCCACATACTCGAAATTAAGCGTCGAGGAAGCCGAAGAGAAAAGGCGGGTATTCTGGCTGCTATTCGTCACAGAAAGGTAAGAACAAAGAACATAAACACACACACACACACACACATATATATATATAAATAAAGAAACCCTACACCCCCAACCACCGCACACACTGTCTAACACCAAACCCCCAGAGGCTACGCATTACAACAAGCCAAGCCCGTCATGCTCCGCAACTCCATCCACAAACCGCAGGTGCTCTGCTCCGACGACCCCATCCTCGCCTACGGCTTCATCAATCTCATCAACGTCTTCGAGAAGCTCAGCCCAAACCTGTACGACTGGGTGTCAGCCGGCGGCGGCAGCAGCGCAGACGGCGAGGCGCCACCCACTTCGTCCATCCAATGCAGCCTAGCCAAGCAAATCTCGCTAGAAGGCGTGTCCGAGATCCAGAAAGTCGACATCCTGATCACGCAGCAATGGCTACAAGCCATGATGTGGAAGCTGTCCATGACGCACGCCACGCAGCCCGGGTCGCGCGACGACGCCGTGCTCCCCTTCCACCTGCCCGTGCTGGTCGGCAAGGCCGTCATGGGTGTCATCACCGCGGCATCGCAAGGCGCCGTGGACGCCCACGGCATCGGAATGGTAACTAACCCCC
>NW_022476177.1:0-27980 GCF_009193645.1 Aspergillus pseudonomiae
GATAGAGGCGCAAATATTGATAAAACCGATATTTTTGGGAATACAGCTTTATGGCACGCCATCTGGGGTTGTCAAAAAGGTGTATTCCAAACCCTCGTCCAAAGAGGAGCAAATACTTCCCTTCGGGATACCGCAGGGAAGACGTATTTGGAAAGTGCTGAATATTACAGGGGAATTGATTGGGTAGCTGAAAAAGGTGGGGAAGGGAAGAAAAAACCAAGGAGGAGACAATCAAGGAGGAGAAAACCAATGTCCCCTCAAAATACCGCAGGGAAGACATATTTGGAAAGTGCTGAATATAACAGGGGAATTGATCAGGTAGCTGAAAAAGGTGGGGAAGGGAAGAAAAAACCAAGGAGACAATCAAGGAGGAGAAAACTAATGCTCTGTTGAACGCCTCATCACAAGCGGTCGGCCTTTTCCGGTTTCTAAACCTTTCGTGCTATTGACTGTGGTTGGTCTTTTTCATTCTCGTTATGCTTGGCAATTTCGAATTTTTATTTTTTCAGTGCGGTGTGAAGTTCAAGCAACTTCGAGTGCATGAGACCTTGCAATGCCGCCGCTCAATGGTCCACTGCTCAAACATATTCGAGGGTTCACGATCTTAAATCAATCCCGAGAAATGAAAGTATCAGGACTGCCCTTTATGATCAGACATCACCACCATTATCGTTGAACAAGACATTGGACAAGGCTCACAGGACCAGAGGATGCTGTTGAACGTATTTTACAGTGTCAAAAACGTCGATAGACACTGTCTGTGAAGACACTGCTTTTGAGTACTTTGTGCAACTGGTAATAACGTAGTCTTCCAGTAAGATTGATGTTTAATCTTTCCATCTCTACATTTTTTTCCCTTAGTGATCCTCTGAGTCTGTCTCTTCTAAAATTTATTTGCTCTCTCAGATATTAACTTGTTTGTTCAAATGCGCAAGATCTACGTGCTCATGATACTCTCGTTGGGTGATTCTTCTAGAGGTAACGTAACTGGTAAGCGAGCGGGCAACTGTGATTTACTATATAAATTCACATTTTATATCTCAACAACCAGAGCTGCTAGATATTTAAGATTTAATATAGATACTTATATTTACTTTAGGTATCATATATCTTACGTAGAAAGCTATCTATCAAGTAGTTCACTGAGTAAAATAAATTACACTGTATTTTTTGTATTCTATACATAATAGTATATAGAGATCGAAATAAAATAATTAAAAATTTTAAAAAATATATTCCATCTTTATATACTTTAGATATATCTCTATGCTAAGTATTATAGCGCTACTAGTTCTAGTGTTTAAGTTATTTAGATTATAAAAAGTGCCCTTTTATATGGAATACAGAGATGGCCCGCTCACTTACCGATTACGTTACTGCGTGATATTGACAAAGCACAGTATGATCGTCACATAGCCAATCACATCGACTGTTAGTCGGATGGGTCCGTCGCACAATGCCGCCCGAAGGCAATGCCTAGTTAGGTCCACCAAGAGTAGCGTATGCAAACAAATACGAATCTGCACGCACACTCTTTCCGCAAACGTTCATCATATAAACAGTTTGCGAATAATCTACAGTGCTTTGCAAAATCTTCCCTACCTATCAACATTCTCTCTAACCATATGGCAAAGTGTCTCCACTTCTGGAATTTTAAAACCAAAAGAATTTGGGTAGGGAAGGCACTGTATCTGTCGAACAATTCTCGCGCACAGTAAAAAGTAGCTTTGTAGCATGATGGCAAGGCAGTTCAGACAACTGACTTGCAACTGTACATTGTAAACTGTAATATATGCTTGAGTTTGTGCAGTATCTCATACTAGAATTCATATTTATAAAGCAAGTGAGAAATCCAAGGACATCTAAGCAGACTCGACCTTACAAGTACCATTTACTCAACATGACTCTTTTTCCTCGCTTCCATCTGTTTGAGATAGAAGATCAGTCCTGGTGTCCTGAATTTGTGGTAAAATTCATTCAAACCTATTTGACTGCACTCTGGAATTTCCGCATTCCTGCCGTGAGACACACTGCCGCCGAGGCTGCTGCAAATATCATCCTTGAGAACCTCCCGGACGCTTCTTTATATACTTTTGTCGACCCCTGTGCCGGAGCGGGGGGTCCTATCCCGGCCATTGAGAAAGCTCTTGGAACCGAATACAGTCATTCGGCGCAATTCATCCTGGCTGATATCAAGCCCCGTGTGGAGGAATGGAAGGCTATTAAGAAAGAGCAGAAAAATATTTCCTTTATCCAGGACTCTGTCGATGCGGCAGAGCTGGGAAAAGTTACATCTGGCAAGGAGTGCCGGATATTTAACATTTCGTTTCATCATTTCAATGATGCTTCCGCCAAAAAGGTTTTGCACAGTGCGATGCAGTTTACAGATGCATATATGTATGTCTTGCAACAAGACATCCAGAAACCCGGACTAACGGGGCCATAGAATCTTCGAGTTCCTCCAAAGAGATCTTACCACGTTCTTGTTCTGGTGTGTGACTACTATTTCTCCACTACCCTTCGTGCACGCACTACTCCAGGGATCGCTCTTGCAAATGTGCTTTATGTTTGTGATCTGGGTGGCCCTGGGCATTGATGGTTTTGTGTCAATGCTTCGCACACGAACGCATGAAGAAATCAAGAATCTTACTAGAACTGCTGAAGGTATTTCTGAAGGATGGGTCTTTAAACACGGCAGGTCACGAATTTTTGGACCATGGTATATACATTGGCATTTGGCCTTCAGAACTCTTGACAGAAAGGCAAATAATGGTGAAGAAGCTATGGTTTCGCCCCTTCGAGCTTAATATGAAGCGATATTATGATTAGAGAATATATTTATTGTGCGATGGGAATGGTAAATGTCCGAAGAGCTTGACATTTATAGCCAAGTTAGTATAATGTTCTGTATAAACTGTGTATTTAGAGATATCTTTAAGCAAGATCAGCAACCAATAATATAGACGAAATATATCTACTGTAATGGTACTAAAACCGAAAGATAGGTTAAAGGTGAACTGGTTTAAGAAGTTCGGAGCAATACCTCTCACACCTAGGCTAAAATTCGACGTAGCTTATATGTAATGCTAACTCGAATCTAAATGTACTATCGGATATTGCAGGCCACACCCAGCTCGCATAAGCGATTTCTCTTTTTTATAACGCGAGTTGGTTTGCCGGTTGCTTCTATTCAATCCTACCTCTGCAATGAAATAATACGCGGGGTACCACCATCATGTCTTAGGGGATATATATAGCTTCTATCATCTAATAAAGATTAATACAGGGTCTCATACTCTTCCATCATGGCCTAATTTGCCATTCTCATTGCTCAGCTCCATAGCGTGCCATTTTGGAACCGTTGCGATGCCTCTAGAAAGGCGAGTATTGGGTTTCTTAGTATGTAATAGCAAAAGATGTGGCAGGTACTTGATTTTCTTACCTTTGCTGCCTCCCAACAGCATTGAAGTGCTGCTAAATGCTTTCCCTTCTTCCTTTGAAGCTTTTACCAAGGTATACTTGATTGCGACCCGTCTATCCCAACGCGGACCACTGTTGCCGCGCGCATGCGGCGCGCAGCTCATCAGATCTCCTTCGCTGATTAATAAATAGCAAAGGTAGGTTATTAGTCACATTCCTATTTGTCCTCACAATATCATGTTACACTAGTCATCACTACTTCACCCATATTCTTCAGGAAAAGGTGCAACTCTTGCTCTGCTGTCTATCATTATGTTCTGGAGATAGATCTTCCACTCTAGATGGAGATCGATCAGAAAAGCTTAAAGAGGGAAATTGGTAAGCTCTCTAGTGTTATCTGATACAACTGCAAAATATCTAGAACTATTTATACTGTAGCATGTGTCAAAGTGAACCTTGACCGCCTCCCGCCTGAGAATGTGATTCAAAACATTCGCATAGGAAAGTTTAGATTGGAACATACTTACCGAGGCTAATGATGAAATACGGAAAAAGCTAAGACTACAGTAAGAGGCCCAGTAAGTGGCTCTTGAGATCATAATCTCCCTGAGTTTATAATGAGATTGCAAGATGCCACGATGTTTGTTAGGTATATTCGAGAACGTAGGCTCAACCAAGTGGACGATAAATAAAAATGCAAAAAATCGGTTTAATATCTACTAAGTTAGAACTGACACAATAATAGTCTATAATGCAATGGCCTTAGTGCTTTAAGTATGTCAACGAGTTGCCGCTAACTCATATTACAGAATGTTTTCATGAGAAAAAAGAATACAGCGGCAGGAGACTTCGATTCCTGCTGGGCTCTCTTCCCAGACCTTTTGTGAACTCCCACGACGATGGTAACACGTTCAATGTAAACGTAAAAACTTAGAACACATAATAAGATGACGTGGAAGAATAAAATGAAACTAAGCTAAGCAAAGCAGCCTCATATAAATCTCAACGCGTATCACTTCTCGGATGCTGCTAATCCACCAAGTGTTGCTCGGCATGAATCGCAACGAACAGCCCAGGTAAATGAAGGTTTAGTGTTTCCAGGGCGGGGCAGACTACTCTTTTCAACTCTTGAGCCCTGAGGTCATAGGACGATACGGCATCCTTCCACCGTGATATTTCCTCCTGTAGCTTCCGACGCTCTGTTTCCCATTCGACTTGAGCACTTAAGAGATTCTGTTCCTGCTTTTCGCACAGTCGTTGGCTATCAGCCAGCACGTCCTGCTTTTCCTTCTCGAGCCTTTGTATCGTAGCTGCGAAGCTGCTACTGGGGACTGAGTTTTGTTTCTCGGTCTGAGATAATCAGCCAACTAGATATAGGAAAAGAATAGGATATAGTCATATATACCTCAAGGTCCTGGTCATTTTGCAAAGCCTCCGGATGTATTGCTTCTATTAGGTCTGGGGCTTTCAAGGCATGGCAGATCTTTTGAAAATTTCCAACACTGCCACTGCTTAAATTTGACTTGAAGAGGGGCTTTAGGTGATCAGCAACATGCCATCTGTATGGATCTTCGTGACGTGGCTGCAAGCGGATCTTATCAGGTGGAATCTCAAAGCCAAGTCGACTGTCTATATTTTATGTCAGCAACCTGATGAAGACTATTTAATATGTGGCCTCTTGTTCATTTCTGTCGTTAATAATCATGGGGCTAGTGCTTCGAACTATTTTATCCCACCGCTCAAGATCCGGACTTGGGATGTCGGTATGAGCAACGATGGGTACCTTACTTATATGTTCTGCAAGCGCCCTTCGACATTTATTCCTCCAGAAAGTACGCTTTTGGTTACTAGAGGTGGTCATTGTAACAGCCAGTATCACATAAGGTAGTTCGTGATTCTTTAGATATAGTGAATACTTCGACTACACATTAGTGCCCATATATATATAAATTTTGCAGAGAGACACGGGCTCTTATGACTAGTCTAGCGGGAACATATGTTCTGGAGGTGCTTCAATTGTGGTTAACTTGATAATCATGGAGTTCTTTGCGGCCACCCCAGAATTGAGGAGTATCTCATACCCCGCCCCTATTTCATGAAATAAACCAGAGGGTTTGACATAAGTTATGCTTTATTGATACTCCATATACAGCTACAAAACTTTCATTTGATGCTGGAATACACCGTAGTATCAAAAGTAGAGTGCATATTAGAACCCCGGATGTTTAACAATGTTATAGAGTGACCTCCAGAAGATGTTCAACAGTTTTTGTTATCAAATTTACGTGTACAATCACGAGGTGTTAGCTTTCAAACTTCACAGAAAATATCGAATCATCTGCGGATTATCGATGTTTTGATTTGGTATCTTATGAGAGAATATATAGGTCAATACTATTGAGCTCATGATGAACAATTAACAGCTGTAAAAGGAGAATCATGGGAGTAGTGTTAAAATAATACTATACAATACAGTAAAATACTATTATAATGTAACTCACACGAACAGAGCGCTCGTAAGCGTATTTTCAGTATAAGATTCTTTTTATGTTCCTTTTCTTCCAAACCTCGCAGGTCCTGTTATGTACCGGAATCCCAGTAGTCAAGGCTGTCATGAATGCCACCCTACAGAAGCAGTGCCTTCCACTATAGTTCCCTGCAAGGCAGCAAGCAGGCTTCACTCTATCAATTGAAGACTGCTGCATAGCAGCAATATGTAGAACCCTGGGGCACTGAAACCTACAGTAACTGACCCTGCAAGGCTGGTTAAAGGTGCAGTAAGGGAGACCAATTCTTCCCTGACGTACATAATTCATTCCAATAATGAAGAGCATCTAAGCCAATTTCTTAGAACAGTATATTGAGAAGAGACGGGGTGCTTGAACTTGACCCAGGCATGAGAGATCTAGATCCACAGCCCTTGGAGGACTTTGCAAGTTCTGTTCAGCATAGCCAAAACATGTTTTCTCAATCTATTGAATTTAACCAAGCACTATGATGTCCAAGGTATAGATCCTGGAAACGCCAATAAGTGTTATGTACAAGAAGTGTCAACCGTCTGTACTCAATCCCTTTCCCAGAAAACCGGTCGACAATGGGAATAATTGTCTTGAGATATGCAATAAAAAGCTTTTGCACTCAGATCTTAGCCGTGAGTCTGGAGGGAATCATCGTGACATTGAATGTAATTGTGCTCACTGACTGTGGAAGTTTGTAAGGGCCGTAATATGAATAAGGATAGGCCTACAGTAGTACCACTGTACCTTCTTGTCACAGAGGGCCTTCAGTCATGTAGTTTCTTAAGCATCACACGCCCTATGGACTCGAAGCCTATTCTGCTAATGTATGGAAGACTATTTTTTGAGGGCCCAACAATACATCCCTCTATTTTCCTCATTGCTTGCTACGCCACAGAGTATTCAAGGTATATATATATAAGAGTATATTCTATCATGATGAAAATACCAGTCACCAGCCAACCACGGCATATGTGAGGTACGAGGAAGCATATTTCTCAGCTATCTGCGCAAGTATCAAGAATCCGAAGACGTATGTTCATTCCTGATTTCTTGTTTCTCATTCAGTCTACGGCTAGTATATTATAAATTACTCCAGCAACAATGCGAAAGTCGATCAGATTGACCCTCGTTACGCTCTCGTTGGCAGGTATATCCATTGCTGACAACTTCACCACGACTTGTAATGGGTATTACCTTGAAGATGATCATATTTTGCATGCAACATGTACAGCGGAGAATAATGTGGCCAACCAGAGACAACTTGATTTGAACGGTTGCCTCGCAAATTTGGATGGCCAGTTAGGACTTGTTGCAAAGTATGTACGCACCTTACTGTATTAGGTTGAATGAGCTCACACCGATCAGGGGAAACGCATTTGCCACATGTGTCCACGGCTGCGGCCTTTGCTTTTTAGAAGGAGAAAAGCTTACGTGCTCATGCCGAAGGAGCGACATGCGCAGTGTGACATTCAATACACTCGACTTAGGTCAGTTCAGTTTAACCTTCCCGTAAACATATTGCTTGCTGATAGTGGGTAGATGTCATCGTTATGAATCAGGATGGGAAGCTGTTATGTAATCTCTAGGTAATAGTTAACTATGTCATCTCTATCTCAGAGGTATGTATGAGAATGCATGGCTCTCTATGGTTAGTGAAGTCTTGTTGGGCATAATCTAGACTACTCAAACCAACCTTTTATGAAGATCAGAAACACTGAATATCGCGAACTTCCCAGTAAATATAAGACAAGAATATCGTTTTCTTCAAGAGTCATGTTTCCTCTAGTAGTGTCGAGGTAAAAATTTATAAGCCGCGGATTACTAAGTCATACTATAAAAAAGATTTCTTCCTATGATATTTGCCCCTCAGGATGCTTTCCAAAATTCTGTCTTTGCTTTTTCATTCCATAGTTTCAGAGCACAGCCCTGAGATGAATGAGAAAGAATCAAGGTTTAGGATCTCAATGCGGCGGTAAGAGTGGTGCATCGTAATTGCGGCCTACTGAACACCTATGAAATTTGGGTGAACGACTAAGTCCTTAGTTCAGTTAGCCAATACTAGCGCCATGCTAGCCCTAGACAACGAACAGCTGGGGATTAGAGTTTAAGGCCTGTTTAACATGGGGCATGTACTCCGCAGAGGTGACTTGGCTATAGGTGGGGACCGCCACCACAACCCATGTTGTTCAATTATTCCACTATGGGTAATTGTTCAGTTAGAGAGGCTCCTACTGCTTCACGAATATTTTGAAGCGGGGCGTACTGTAAGATTACCTTGCCTATACCTCCCACCCTTTTTAGCTTAGCCAGGTAGTGGCATGATAATTAGATAGTATGTCGGAGAGGGAGGAGCTTTAGTACGACACGGCTATAAATAACCGATCGTCCTGTGAGATTCAAGTGTACCACTATCCCGTTCTTCATCAAGGGCAATTCCTTCACCGCCCGCTACTCAATTACTTCAGGCGTTGAGAACCCAGATAACGGTATGCTCCTCGAGTCCCACTCGGAATTTCCAAGCAGACATTCGTTTTAACTACTGTAATTTAGACTTTAACCACAAAAAGCAGGAAGAGATTCTATCAGCCTGAGCTATGTCGACAACTATGCCTCCACCGCCCAAATATATGTTGCGGCCCAGTGTCTACTGGTTCCAAGATTCTGCCAACCCGACATTGGAAGAAGTCCTCGACGCGACGGAAATGGTTTTTGATAGGTATATGAATGATCGCGAATTCCCAATAGGTCTCGGCGTATGGCAAGTTTCAGTTTTCCTTTATTCCGAGTATCTTCTAAGGATAATTCCGAAAGTATTCGAATTTTACACAGGAAATGACGAGAAGCTTGAGAAGACTCCAATAGCAATGGAGGTAATGGATGCATTGTTTAAATACCACTTGATTGGACGGGGGCAACTTACAAAGCCACCACAAGAACATTGTGAGGAGTTTCATCAGTTTCGAGATATGGGAGCACGCTTGTGGCAGATAGTATGCGCCATAGGCCCTGGGACTCTCCTTTACCAATCAGCAATAAATACAGCATTGTATATTCTAACTCCACTTCACATTTTTACATGGGGCTGACACCCGAAATAGGGCTTGTACCGGAGATGAAAATGCCTCTACTGAGATGCTTAGGTCTGTCCTGGGAGAAATGTATCTACAAGTGAATACGATCTGCCGGCGCCTTGACGATACGGTAATGGAGTTTATTTGTGGGAGGGAAGTTCAATTTCCCTTCACGATATCATCTGTCAACGATACATCCCCTTTGGAAGGCACGTATTTGAATTCTGAGCAGCGTCTAAGCGACCGGACAGTCGAATGGCCAGAGGCGGACCCGGAAAGGATGATGGAAGAGTTTTTCAATACAATTAATACGAACATAGGAGGGGTATATCAGCCTTCATGGTTATATCTATTATGTCCCCGAGAGCCATCTCTTATGATCCACTGGGCGGCAGTTATGAAGGGATTACACGATACACGCGATGCGTTAAAAAACCTCAACTTTTTCAGCCACCTACCATTCCCTCAATATGAGGGCTTTTGAGGCTGAAATTAGTGAAAGTCAAAGGCCTGATATAGAGCCTTTACCTGAGACTGTTTAAGAATAAAGTTGTTCCGTTAAATAGGCAAAAGTGATTTAGCGTCTCTTGGCTATAGAGGTTGGGGAATCATTTAAAGGATATAAGACGCCGGTTTTGAATTTTAGTGTACTATAAGAGAACTCCGAAAACACACAGATTAAGGACTACAAATAAGAAGGCATTAGGAATGTGTAGTGTAGCTTGACTTACTTAGGACTATTTCTATGGCCAAGTGCATGGCGTATTGTATAAACAAAAGATAAGAGAGAAGAATAAAGAGACAATTTTGCTTCTTACATGTGCTCCTGTATCACTTTGAATCAGAAGCATACGTCCCCAGGCGGTAGTTTGCACATTGCCTTTCTAATCAATGCTGGTTCATTATGTGATTTCTCCCACCACTCTTGTTTGTCACGCGCTTTGAGGCTTAGCTAGTGGTGAGAGCTATCATAAAAGGGTGTCTAGGGAGCATTGAGCCGAAGCCCAGCACTGTGTGTTGTTGAGCAGCGTGCAACCATCTGTTGAGGCCCTCGTAATACTTGGAAAATCACAAATTAATAAATACAATATATCGTGGAGAGCCCTTACACCAGCAGGATGGTAAACAGTTTCAGGTTGACAAAACGCTTTCGCTGGTGGTTTTCTGGTCATTTCATCCGGTGTTCGCTATTGTTATCGCATTTCTGTAGATTACAGAGAGATTTCAGATGCACGACGCCGTATAGATGCCTCTTCAACTTCTTCACTAGCACAGTATGGTACAGTAGCCCTCCCAGCGAATAGATATTCTTGTAGAAGCCACGACGCTACGGAGAGGGAGTGAAATTATGGCTTTTGAGAGTTTAGTTGACTATTTTATTTTCTTTTTCCCTTTTTATCCTTCTCCCTGAATAAGGGAAATTCACTCTACATTCTCCATCTTTACTTCTCCATTTCTCCTCTTTGTGACAATAACATGTCAGGCTTGGTACAGTTTCCTGCGGGCGTGCAACAGTGAGGTTTAAATGGTTTGATGTGGTGTACACCCGCGAACTCAGATCTGGACCGATGAAGGAAATATGTACGGGCGTCCATAAGGTCAAAGTTATGACATTCTCATCAACTCCATAAACAGTTCCATATGCTTTTCGTCAACCCAACACTGCACAAGAAACTGAGTCTTTCTACCACTGGCTATGTCAACTTTTCGTTCGCCAAGAATGGTTATACCGTCAGTCTCTTCGCTAAGAACCTAGAGTAAACACCATAAATATGCTTTTCATTATAGTAGCCCAAAGAGCGCTCACCGAATTTGCAGTGTCTCCCTCAAATGAGTCATCTGAGTCTAAAAGTTCATAGTTGGCGTATTTATTTTCCCAAGCGGGACTATTTGGCCCCTGGTTGCCGAGGAAGTTCTCATCATTGAAACCGGGCTCCGAGTAGTCGGACTCGAATTCCCATTCCGTTTGTTCGAGTATCTCATGGTTGATTGTCTCTCCTATGCTATTCAGATGCATATCGGCATTCCAAGGAGATTGATGATCCATGATAAACTCTTCCGCTTTTGCAATTATTTTGGTCGATTGTAATACAATATTTGACCAAGACAGGGCAGGTCTTGCTTATACATATATATAAGGCCAACGCTCCTTTCCCCAAATTTTGTTGGTGATACTAGAATTGAGGCTCAGCTATAAACTGCTGAGATTCGTGGCTGTGAAGGGCAGGAAAGTTTGGTGTATATCAACGAATGCCAAAGGTATATGGTGTTTCTGAGTTAATCCTACTATTTCGAAGGGGTCAAGAATTGCTTGGGAATCTTGGGCATCTTCGCATGATCTGTGAGTAGGGGCCAATTTACTTTCCCTAAACCAAGAATATGCGTCTGACGGACTTTGGGGTTTCAAATTACTATCAATAAGATTTATCCTGCTGAGGATGTAGAACAGCCCTTCTTGAGTGGCTAGATACTTCCTTCATGACTTTCATTTCCCTGTATGAAATAGTGAAACCAGGGTTTCTATTTAAGCAACGTTTTGAGAAGGGCAGGCTGACTTCTCAGGTCACTGAATCGAGCTCAAGAAGAGATTGACTTCTTGAAGGGGTCTTCAATCACTGTCCTCTATGCCTCAGGATCTTGCCCCTTACTAGGCAGCAGAATGTGTAACTACTACTGTACAGTACGTTGCTTTATAAGGGTAATTCATCGGGAGGTTTTTTTTTTTTTTTTTTTTTTTTTTTTTCCCAATTTTCGAAGAATATATGATGCCTCCCTTCCGCATAGCCCGCGGGCAGTTGACCCTCATTATCAACCAATTTTGAAGGTCCCCGAAAAAAATCTCAACTATCTCTCTGGATCCTGTCTCAGTCGCAAGATATAAGGCTCTTATTCCATGGAATTCTTCCTCGAGAGTAGTGTTTTGTTATCTTTATAATGCATGTATATCTCGTTCTAACTGCTGTACAGAGTGCTTCAGATGCATCACAAGACACTTGCTCCTGTCAAGTATTCTAATTTTGTTCATACATATAATGGAATGGGAACAAGACCCTTCGATTTATCGAGAGGCTCTTCCATATATCATACATAGTTTTTGCAATCCATATATTGATTAAAATTCGTGCCGCCTCGTTGGCTATTGCTGCACATGTGGTTGAAGCCTTCTAGAGGACCACGTTCAGGTCATCCATCAGGCTGTCAAAAATCTCTATATACTTTTGCTCGTTCATCAAGCTCCTCGGTCAGTTCCTTGCACCTGTGAAGGATCCAGACCGATTCTTGAATCACATCCTGTCTTTCATGCAAAGTCAAAAGCTCACCGGCCTCGTTCACTCGAGATTTAAAAGCTTCGTGGAACTCCGGGTCATTATTAACTGCCCAAAAGGACAAAGGAGGTGGAAAGGATTGGATTTCGTCATCCGTGGTTAGACCCCAAAATCCGGGTCCAGCTTTGAGTATCACTTGGCGAATAAATCGGCCGCCGTTAAACAAAGCCGAGTAGAGTACCCAGACGTACGCGAGCAGTTTGTGCGGGTTCTCATTTATGCGGCGTTTGATGACATCTTTTATGTGCATGTCGTGCGACTCATTGGTAGTCAGATTGGTCATGGCGGGGTAAGAGGAGTGTAGTCTCCTAAGATCTTCTATAAGCCGCTCTGTCCGATAAAGGTCGACCATGCTAAGAAGCTTTAAGAGATCTGAGATTCTCTTTTCGTAAGTGGGACTAGTTGAGCTGCAGGGATACTTGACAATCCAGTCCCTAAGGTCTCTCCATGCTTCCTCGAAGGCGAGGTACATCTCCGCATAATAGGAGAAGCCAAGCGTATAGAGACCGAGGGACCTCTTCTCTCCGCTTAAGCATTGGAGTACACGGGCAGAATTCATCCTATTAACCTCCATATGTGGCACTCTATTTGACTCAGTTACCGGCTCTTTCGTTCACATATTAATCAGTACTCACCTAATGGCCGCTTTGATCATTGCAGTGATTCCAGTCATTGTGAAAGGTGATTTCCAATTGGATACACTCGTATCATCTAGTAAAGGAATATTTCTAGAAGGTAAGTCGTGGCCGGTATCAGTCAAGGCCGGCACTAAGAAAAGTGCTGGGTAGGCTTAAGTCTGCGTTTCAAGCATTTATACTAAGACCGAGTCTTCTAAGACATCATATGCAGAAAGCTTGGTGAAACACCTAAGAAACCAGGGGCAAGTGAAGGTACTAGAGAAGAAAATATTGATTTGTTGAACATGTTCATTGACTTTTGGTACCAGGTCTGCAATCATGCGGTAAAATATAGTCCCTTAATCAGGTTTTACGAGTATTCGTTTTGTTGAAAGGAATCGCATACTGCCCAGGAAGGCGAATGCCTTAGAAGTAAAAACCTATGCCTCTTTTTTGGAAGAATGAACACAACCGACTAAGCACATTAAGGTAGAAATGGTTATCATTCTGCATTTGGTTGAACAAGTTGAACGTTCTTAGATTTTTCAAACCTTTTTTTGAAGTGGCTCTCGTCCCCACTTCGCTCGAACCCCACCGGGCGGTGCTACACAAAACAAATTAAACTCAGCAAAATAGGAAACGGATATTAGCCCCAGCACTGTAAAGGTTAGAGCGAGGACGACAACCCTGTGCTAGAAGGTGCTTAACTACCTAGGTCCAATAGTCTATTACTACATTTACTGATCCCGCGATTTGAACAATCCTACTGCGGAAATTGGGTGTCGAAGCTATCTGTGGGCTTGTGATCAACGTACTAACCCAACATATGTAAGATGATTAATTATTAGTTCTCGGATTGAACACTCTAGAGCCTGTAGAACATAATATTACTGTAAGCTGCTTTGCACTAACATATTCGTTTCATACATTAACCGCATAAGGTATAGAAGAGACTGTGTATTATTACCAAGACCCAGTTAAGGATTACCTAAACAGGACGGCCCTTTTGCTTAAAACATCTATAAGTATTATTACACAACCTGACAACAAAGAAAATCACCAAAAAAATGCCATCTTCTACTGGTCCGGAGAGCATCAGCCCAGACCTATTGGGACGCCGTCTGTTATTCTCATTCTCGGGTAAGTGGGCCATAAACCGCTTACTGAAGAGCTCTACAGCCGAATGCATGGCGTCTTTCTCTGCTTCTGATTCTGGCTCTCGTGGAATCCCTTCTGCTGAGCTCGTCAACTTATACCGGCGCTGGGGCGAGGGTGACATTGGAGTTATCATTACTGGTAATATTATGATCGATCCTCAGCATCTCGTGTCAGCCGGAGATCCTATCATACCTATAGATGCACCGTTTGAGGGTTTGCGATTTGAGAGATTCAGTAAAATCGCATTGGAAGCAAAACGTCATGGCTCCCTCATTATTGCTCAACTATGCCACCCCGGTCGTCAGACCCCGGTATACCTGCAACCATTTCCAATTAGTGCGAGCGACATCGGGGTGAGCGGAGGGAGTTTTGGGGCTGATTTTGGTAAGCCCCGGGAAGCAAAAAGGGAGGACATCAACTATATTGTGGAGGGTTTTGCTCATGCCGCCGCATATGCTGAAAAGGCTGGGTTCGACGGTATCCAGCTGCAAGCAGCTCATGGGCACCTGCTAAGCCAATTCCTGTCGCCCCGAACAAACAAACGTCAAGATAATTACGGGGGCAGCATAAAGAACAGAATGAAGCTGATATCCGAGATTCGAAAGGCAATATCCGAACGAGTGGCAGAAACCTTTATCGTTGGTATTAAGATGAACGCTGTTGAATTCCAGGAGAGCGCCTTTAACTTGGAAGAGACCGTTCAACTGTGCATTGAACTTGAGAAAATGCGTTTCGATTTTGTTGAATTGTCCGGCGGCACTTATGAGGATTGGACAATCGGTCGCAAGCAGGTCACTTCTATACCACAGCATGAGGGGGTAAGTTAACAGGAGGAAACATGACAACTTCGATGGGTAACCTAGTGACACTGGCCTGCAGTTCTTCTTAGAGTACGGGAGAATCTATTCGGAGAGGATGGAGCGGACAAAGGTTTACGTAACTGGAGGATATCGCTCTGTCAAAGGTATGATACGCGCCGTGCAGGAGGTAGATGGCATAGGCCTAGCACGGCCCCTATGCCAAGAACCTCATTTATGTTCGCATATTTTGTCTGGAAGTGTCGAAACAGCCCCTCCGATCAAGATTGACACAGATAACTTCCATCTTACTTCTGTTGCGGCGCTTATGCAGATGCAGCACCTGGGGAAAGGCCTGCAACCTGTCGACTTGGGTTCTGAACGAGAAACAAACAGATTATACAAGGCAATACTGGATCATGAAAGGACCAGGTACAGTGCAGCTGCTCCAATGGACTTTTTGTGATACTTCTACAGAACTTCCTCAAGAAATGTATGACTGCTCTTTCAAGCTTCCTTCTATGAATGCTTAGATGCCATATCGCACTTATCTGTAGCTTTTGCACCTTGCTAGGACCAGCTGATAGCAGGCTAACAAGCATGCCCTAAACCTCGTCAAGTGCGAGTTTTGGGTTCAAGGAACGCCTACCCGCCGATAGGTTCTTGCCAGTTAGTCGTGATCTTGCTCCTTTAACCTACCTTGACGCCAAACTTTGTACAATTCGAATGCTATAGTTTGATTAGTCCTTAGATATAATAAGCAGTCCCATTCAACGTTACATACTGGACTACTATATGTCAACAGTCATACTCCCACTGTTGCCTCTAATGTTTTATATTTTTCTTAACCTTTTCAACTCAGTACTCAAAGAATGGCTGTTTCCCCTTACTACAGATTGAAAGCAGGAAACAGTACTCTTCTGTTGTTATGCCATTCGACCACACGGTTTTGAGCCTGGGTGGGTCTTGGGGTCTCACAGCTTGAGTGACAAGACATCATTGAATCAGATTCGGTTCGCTGTGAAATCAGCTTGCGCAGAAAGATCCATTCACTTCTTTTGAACACGCCTTGGCATAGGGACTCAGCTGTTAATGGGTATGAAACTCATCTCAAAGCCACTGCTACAAGTCTTATGAATTAGCGATCTGACGGCTTAGGATTTGTAGAAACCATGAAAGAGGGGGTTAGACATGCTAATATTGCAGCTCGCTGTAATATAATCTCTATGATCCAATAAACTCATAACTTGGTACCCTCTCTGGATTGCTAAAGTGTTTCCTCGTGGATGTAGTGATTGCGACCTGTAGTATTGTTTAATTTACTGCATAACATTTATTGACAGGTAAAACTTATAGTGTACACTTATTAATCTGTTTTTTGGCTAATACCAACAGCTGGGTCATATTTCGTGGATTAATGTTGAACACCTGAGGAATTAAGGTGGATGGCCAAATCGTTGGTTCAGGCAGGTGATACTAGTGCTATGCTCGCTCTAAAAAATCGATCGGTGGGGCCCATAGTTCAAGAATGACTTATTTTACATGGGGCATGTAGGGTTAGTTGCCTTGGATATAGGGTGGAGGTCGCCACGACAGCTCAGTTGTTCACGACATCTTATATATTGGCTAATTTGGAAGTGTTCAAAGTACAATCGTTCAACCCTACTAAGCGAAGTTTGTAGACAGGCTTCTATCCAGAATAAAAGTTATGCTTTTTTCGTATTACGGGCTCAACAGACGTTCAGCTGTTGCCACAGGAAAAGGACAAAACTTTGTCCATAAAGTTTATACTACACCGGAATTCCATCTAGCAGCCATATGCCAAAGGTGGCCCACCCAAAATAATAAGCAATAAGAATCCAAAAGGAAAGGATAAGGGGTGAGAATTGCCATGAATATAACATGAATATACTATAACTATGCATCATACTACGCCTAATGTTCCAAGAAAGGCAAACAAGGAATGATTCACCCAGGATCTTCAAGAAACTGGAATATTTCCATCACACCATAAGTATAGAGGCGCTCTCTTCTGATATATTATTGTAAAATAATATTACCTGATCCCCGCTCTGGACATTTTCCAGACAGTGCAATATCCTGAATAAAACTTTGCCCAGCATTCTCTACGTATACCTCTTTTCCTTTAAACGGGTCGCCATACGCTTAGTTGACCAAGCTCATAGAAATATGATTCCTTGGGGACGTTGTTATACCATTATAGGTCGGAGTCTTCGCCACTATCGTTTCTTCTTGTGTATTTCCATTTTCGTGCGTATATTCATCTTCGGCAAGCATCGAATCACGTGGAACTATATGCCTTGTACCTCTAGTCAGTTAGTCTCCTCCATTGTTATTTCTGATGGTGATGAGCAGATTGAGCTTAACTTTTCTGTAAAGCTTGATATTAACGTGTCCAATAAGTTTGCGTGACCCACTACCACCCAGAGGCGTGGATCTTGCCTAGACGCTTCTTTTGCTAATTTAGTTCGACAAATATAAAGCAAGTCGACTCGGCATATAACCATATTGCTGTAGAACGATCAAGTAATCACTGAATATGACTTCTCGAAGGACACGATTGCTCAGCTTTGGTTTAGTGTTTATATCATTCCGGCATGATCCGTACACAGGTTATTGTGGTGTGCCAATAAAGTGCTAGCACAGCAAGCAGTTGGAAATTGGAGCTGATATGAATGTGTATGATCTGCTCACAGTCCAGTAATGGTGAAACCGGTGCCGTATTTATAGATAGCTCTGAAGCCTCCATAAAAGCATATCAATCGTTGATTGATCTGCTAATATACGCCACCCAATACTGATCCACGGGACTGCCTCGCCCCATGCATACTTTATAGTTGTGCGCGTGACGATTTGCTAAGGGGGGTAATAGGTCTGTGACCTATTCCGCAACTCTGGGGAACTATACCTTTTGTGAATATAAATTTGTAATATTATACCTACCTTATTCTGTCTACAGAGCAGTTCCTTGGTCCTACAATAGTTCACAGAGCAGACTGGAAGCTTTGTTACAGTAGAGCGAGTTTGGATTAACGAACAGGATGCCCTGTAACATTTATTAAGATTAGTAATGACCAACCTTGATGTAAGTATGCGATAATGAGGCATGTGACGTACGGCTTTTCTCTAAGAAGTAATTGTGTGTGGCGGATCAAGAATGATCCAAGTCACACAGGAATACATATATATGGAGTTGCAAAGGCAGTCTAATATGTTTTAATCGACATGCGAAAGAGATACATCGTGAAAATGACTGTTCTAACCTATAAACCTGAGACTAACTCGACACAATACCACGAAGCCGAAACAACCACCAGTTATTGCTCCCCTTTTAGTGAACATATACCGAGGCAAGAGTCCCTCCGAACAGAAGCTCGATCTTTTCTGGAACGCTTTTATAGCAACGGGCGCACAAACCAAACGAGTTCGGCAGACACTACACGTGATGAATCTGAAGACTACTCTAAAAGTTGTTGCTGTAACTTCGCTTCAACTTATCCTTCTACACATACCGAGAAAGATGGACCACTGACATATGGTGGAGACGAAGGGGTTTGAGATCTATACCTGCTGTATCAAAATAATACTGCATTGGGTAGAGGATGTCCCTTGAGCAAATCATCTAGTACCGGAGATCATGATGACTTGATTGATATATGTGTCGGTAGCGGAGCAGTTGGCTTCTCATCCTAGTTATCACTACATTACTAGATTATTGACTGGTTCATTCGGCCCGTCAGCTGTTATTTTTTTTTAGGGGATTCATACTTCCATAGCCGCTGTAGGGCTATTTAGTAGATCAGCCGATTTCATTATATTTTTTGAATATTGTTGCCTAAGCTGAATCATTTAAAGTGTGTTGGGTTTAGTGTCTTGTCTTTTAAGTTTTATCAAATTCTACTTGACAAATATATACCATCAAAGGTATAGGAGACGAAGCATTACTGAAACATGGTTGGCTAAATAACCTGCCAAGAGTTGCCGCTGACTTATCTATGGGGCGTTGGAAGCCAATCAATATTGACTGGTATTCTTCCGACAGTATCCGATCGAAAGTTTGCTCCATCCAACCATTTGTTGATAGAATTTGTTCATGGTGATGTTAGAATTCGAATCTATGATGTATCCAGCTCCATCTCTATCGAATCAATCCTCTTACCATAATCATCTCTAATCATATATTCCGGAACCGTACGAGCTCTTTATTACTATTCCCTAAATGATAAGGCACTCATAATGTTTATAATTTCACTTCCCCACCATTGCATATGTTCTAATTCCATACATATCCGCGATGATATCACCTAAATCCCGAGGATACTCTTATATTAGCCGTCTAATATATTTAAAGGCCTGAAAAGCCGTCCACCATGACCTCTATCTACCAAGTACAAGCAATTACATACTATCTACACTTATTGCTCTCAGCTCTTGATTATTATACTCAACAAATACATGTTCGTCCACCCAAGCCCTATTTTACAAACTCTAGATCTAAATCATTACTTGAACCAGCTTCTTTGTTCCCAGCTACAGCTGCTTTTCCCCAAAACACCTACAACAACTGGCCCCTAACTGCAAACGCCTTCTCTCCTATTCTCTTATACACGATGAACAACGATCTTTTTGAGTTCGATCCCCCTTCATATCGAATGGCGGACACCAATCCTCACCTACTAGAGAAGTATGACGACGCACAAATTGGACACAAAATACATACCATTTCCGGGAGTAATCGCCTGTGTAGTAAGAAACGCAAAAGCGAAAGCTCACTAGAACGCAACCGACAAGCGGCCAAGAGGTGTCGCAAGAAGAAGAAAGAATGCACTGATCAACTGGAGGAACATTTCCAGAACGCCAAGTTACGAAAAGAGATCCTCGAAGCAGAGGTCAGCCAGATGCAAAGCGAGATCTTATTCCTGAAAGATATCCTGAGGAGGCACTCGCAGTGTGGCGATGATAATATAAAAACTCATTTGTCACATATGTTAACGCGGCTCGCTGGGAGATTACCACCCACACTTCGAGGAGATATCTGTATAGAGGAGAGCTCTATGCTACTCATGTGTCACAGTCCTGTCGAGGAGCAAAGATTGTCGGTGGATAGTAGCGCTTCGTCGGAGGTCTCGACCACCTTCTTAGATGCTGTCGAGCAGGTGGATTGGGGGTCGACAGCCAGCACGATTGATCATAACCAAAGCAATCTGGCTGGAGATCCCTATTGGGATAGCTTTATTGACTTTTCTTAATTTGTATTATTTCTCCTAACACGGCAGCACTATGTCGATAGGAAATATCCGTCCCTCTTACTATCATGTTCTTCTTTGCGCTGAGATAATACCATACTTGGAGGACCGCAGTATCGGACAATTGATAGAAATACGCCTAAGAATACACCTTAGTCGCTCAAAATGCCCACGTAGTAATGAGTATTATATTCATTAAAAAATATCGCATGGTCACAACCAAAATGCTCGGAAACGAATCTATTCCCAGTTAATACGTAGAAGGCCGATAAACTACTAACAGTGTTCTCTTATGTTATATCTACTCTGCAAAAGGCAAAAGACCCATGTGTGCCTCCCAAAATACAACCTCATTGATCTCCATGGGCTCGACTTGTCAAGCAGCAGATACTTGGGCGGGCCACGATAAAGATGTGGTTAGACCTATACATACACATAAACTGATCGCCTGATCATATTATTCGGTCCGTAAAAGCTAATATGGTCCGTCTCAACACGCACAAATGCGGGGTTGACTATATTTGCGTCATTGTGCGACTAATCATGAACCGCCGAAGAATCTTTTTCTTTTTTTAAAAAAAGAAAAAAGGGCTAGATATTCCCACCGAAACAGCATAACTTGAGGCCGCAAGCTTCAATCGCTTGAGCCTTTAATAAAGGACCAAAACAATGTGTACCCCGACTTTCTGACACTATGCATAGCAATTTCAAAATAGAAACTTTAACTCCAAGTTTATATATTGATTTCACAACTTAAAATTCTTAAGCCGGCCATAAATAGGGGTACAGGTCAAGTATAATAGATGTCTAGTTTGAACCTTAGAAACGTGTTATTCTAACATCACTTAATGATCAAGTTATATGTGAGTAAACGCCTAGATGGCACATCAATTCAGCAGCGTATGAACTTTTCGCATTACAATTATCTTAGCCAACCAATATCAGGCAGCAAAACATGGAAAACAAAGCAGTGGCATCGATCAGACAAAACTTCCCTCGTTCAGACTTGGTATTATCTCGCCTGTGTATCTCTTTGGCTTTGGTACTGCTACACGCACCAAAGCCTCAAGATGACCGCGTAGTTAGCGTCACCTCCAAAGAAGATCATATCGACCATCCGGCGGCAGCCGAGTCAAGGCAAGATGATGACGATGTTTTGCTCCTTTTCCAAGAAATTCATGGATCACGGCACGAAGTAAAGTCAGATAGAACTAAAGAATTTTCCATGAGCATCCATACTTGCGCCTCTATCATATACTATAGCTTACTATTACCACTCTTTGACCGAATCTTGCTCAAGGCCCCGGGTTTAGCCAGAAGTTCACGGTTGGCCACTGAATTTCATTTGGAACAACATCAATACATGGTTCCAGAGAAACAGCGGCTGCCGCAAGAGCAAGTACTCCTGACTAAGTCTCATAAGGCGATGTTGATGAATAACATCATAAACCACATGCGGACGGTGCTCACCAAAAGGCATCGCAGGAATGGTCGTATTAGAACAGCGTTGCACAGCGCTATTCAACGAAGCAAATATTGTCAAGCACTGGGATTAGCAGCTCGATTAATAAGGAGAAGAAATAAAACCAAAAGCATTTTTCATTGTGTCGTGAAGAAGAGAAAGATATTGACTCATGCTCTATGCACGGCACTTACGCTATCTACAGCGACTCTGGAACATCTCGCCATTGCTGCTAACGTGCAATATCAGTGTCAAGAGTATTATTGAGGTGAAGAATGATGCCGATTGATCTATCTAGCTCAAGCTGTTGTTCTAGCAAATCTCAAGGACAGTGACTGGAAGATCTTGTCTTCACTACTGTTTCCAATTTCGTACTGTACCACTTTTTTGCCAAGTAGATTTTGACAATACATGATGTAAAGGGAACTAACCATGTGGCCCAGGATGCGTATTGTCATCAGCAGCCATGTCTAGAAAATTGGCATGGACATTAACCTACGATATTGAGCCATTAACATTACAATTCAGAGAGGGTTCTATGTATTTCATTAAGAAGAATAACGGGGGCATTCTTTAAAGACAATTCATAAGCAGCACCATTAAGATTTAGATAAACTTAAGCGTACAACAAATATATTTACTGCAGACGAGATAGGGAAAACTAGATGTAGGCTTTTCAGGCGACACTATGCCCGAACTCATCCCCCCTTGCCCCTGATAATGGTGACAGCCTGAAATGTACTGCGCGTCTTTCTTAAAATGATTATACTGCTGATTATTACAGTGTCCTCGTACTGGCTGATCAGTGCGGCTTGCTTAGCAGGCGACAAATCGCCATAGCATTTTTTGGGACACGCCTATGTTTTCAACCCACCGACGTGCCTCTCCACAAATGGCCGCAGAGCCAGGGTCATCAAAACTAGTGAACTTGGTCTTATCCATGCACATATTGTGTCTTATTCAAATAAGGATGCGGGGCTGTCGGAAGACTAGCTTCATGGATGCAGTTAATCACGAAGGGTATAGTATCAGCAAGAATGATTGGCAACGTGTACTGTTTGATTAGCTTGCAAGGAAGTTGCAGCTATGCATCGAATTTCACTTGTAAAACTAACATAAACGAAAGATGTGGTAAGAAGGTACAGTAGGCAAAACGACAGTAGATAGTCTATCGACAGAAGACTGATTCTTGATATTCCCACTACTGATTACAGTACTAATTTATAGCCAAGGACCTCTGGAGTTCTCTGTAGATAGTGATCAATCCTCAGAGAGGGGCCACTGTTCGTTGTTAGAAAGGTGACTGATATAGACACCGGAGGCGCCGTCCGGCCACCGGGATGTCCATGCACCTGGGACAGGGTATACTGTACAGTCCTTGCATGATCGTTATAAATTCTGTGACACTATCCGCCTTACAGACCACTTCAGTAGTTAATGTTTATCTCCAGGTCTAACCGATGTCCAGGTCTTGTATCCTTTGACTACTTCTAAAAGCCTATGCGTAAAGAAACTTATTCTCTTTTGGAAGTATCTCGTTCCCAGGCTAAGCGGGTCTAGCCGTAAAACCCGGATCGCGATAATTATCGCTGGTAGCTATCTGTCCACACCACCTTTTAGTTGACTTTGCTTAGGCGTCGTTTGATTTCCAGCAACCAAGCTGCAATGGCCGGTGGTACAGTATACATAACGAGGACCTAAACTTCTGGTAATGTGTAAACGAAGAAACACCTCCAGGAGGTAAATCTGCATAACGTTGAACTTGGGGCCTATTGTGCTAATGGTAGCACGGGGTCTTCTCAGCAAAGGAAACGAGAATCGCACGGGCAATGCATTTCCACCAGACATGGATACGGCAGAGTCGGACCGGAAACACCTTGCTCCTGGGATGATACGCTTTAGCCTCAGGAGCGCTTTCTCCCCTAGGATACCGTGGCTGGTTCCTGCGCCGGTTTCCAACCTCCTCAAAATCTACTGCCGCTGCGCGAAATGGAATCTGCTCTGGGGAGAGCTGTCTCAGCTCCTGTACTCCCTGTCCAGGCAGTATTATAGAAATGCGAGTGATGGGTGTAGCTAAAACATGCTTGAATGGCTTGAATCCTATATATGGGTTGCGTCACTTGCTGAATCTCAAGGGGAAAGCCAGCCTGATTCGTAGAGTGTTGCCGAATGTACTATAGCCGTGGAGAAGAGATCGCGCAGGCATGAAAAGCCCTAGTCCTACGCAGTTTAAAACAAAGAGTCTGTGACAGTGCAGCTTACTGCAAGATTAAAGAACCACTAGGTCTGGTCACGTAAGCTTTCCAGATTTTGTACGTCTCGAGAGTGCATTTTCTGCGTGGCTTTACCTTACAATCAGACGATGAAGGAGCAGGAAGGGTCGTGATTTGCAGTTCGCACGATATTACCATCAGGTGACTACTGCGCTTGTATGTGCCAAAGGTTGGACCGGCCCTTTCGTTCTTCCGTAACTAAATGTAGTTAGGGGGTAGAAATGATCATCTGGACGGGATCTTTTGCTGTCCCCAAAATTCGGGCCTCCTTTTCCACACCACCTCAGTGAACTGGATGACAGTTTTTACAAGTTTAGTTTATCCCGCATTCTCAGAGACGATGTTTTTGCTGAATCTTCCTGATGAGCTACTCTTGCTTGTGATCTCGTACCTGGATGGCTGCTCCCTTTATTGCTTATCACGCGCAGAGAGAAAGCTGAAAGCTCTCATCGGCAAGCGTACAATTGCTACCCCTACAGCCGCCTTTTTCGAAGCTATGAGATGCAATTATGCTGAGATCGTCAAATTTATCGTCCACAATGATTGGGTATCTACATTGAATTTAGAAATTGCGGCTTCGGAGGCATCAGAAAGGGGCAATCTAGAGGCTGTCAAAGCGTTGCTTGATCTGGGGCCCTATACTGATTATTCAGAAGCACTGTGGGCAGCTGCAGAGAATGGCAAGGAGGATATAGTTGACGTTATTCTTCGATGGGATAGAGATAACGTCATACCAGAACGCTGGAGACGTCTGCGGCTACCATTTGAAATAGCCAAAAAAAAGGCAGTGAGAAACCTCCTCATCCAACATAGTCCAAAGGCTGCACTTCCACATATGGTCCTAGGAAATCACATCGAGGAAGTTAAAGGAATTCTGGAGGCTGGGACACTTTCCCAGGAACCCGAAATATTGGACATTGCCACATCTTACGGTACAATGGATATGGTTCGACTTCTACTGGCTTATGGTTATCACAGCCAGCATGCATATATGATAGCAATTCGCAAAAGCAATCTCGAATTGGCAGACCTGTTGAACGGAGACCCAAATGCAATGCTGAGAGGTGAACGACCACTACATGTGGCTGCGCGGACGTCCTCTGCTGTTAGTATCACATATCTCCTTGCCAGCGGTGCCGACCAAACACTACTGGACGAACACCACCAAAGCGCCTTCGATATTGCGATAGGAAAAGGGGATGAATTGGCCATTCGCGCATTCAACCATAATCGTCATAGATACCCGGTAAGAAATCGGAAGCGCTACGCACCGGAAAGCCGCAACGAAAAAGGAAAGCGACGTACCATCGGACAATTACACTAATAGAGTTCCGAATTGAGCTACGGGAGACACTCGGAAATCTAGCCGCCGACTGTAGGAGTGTGCTCTTATCTAGTATCGTATATATGAGAAAGTCATGAATTTTTGAGCTGACTCCTTTGTAATTTGGGGTATGAAAACTGCGTAACCTGTCCTATTCCAGTGGAATTGCCGGGATTCATAGTTTGCTCATTGCTGTTGACAAAGTGACAGAGCCAATCACCTAGTTGCGGCACGGAATAAATGTAAACGAGGGTCCCATTTTATGAATCCTGTGAAAGTATAATATTCTTCTCAGAATAGTCTGGGCCTCTTGGCGTATACCGAAAGGAACAGGGGATCAGGACTGCTATTTAGAGCTGCTACCCAGCTAGTAGAGTTATTTTGAAAAGGAGAGCCTGTGTAAGTACTTCGGTAAGAGAAGCTATATATCTAGTATCATTGCTAAAACTACCAAGACTAACGCAATACCTACAATTATAAATATCTGGTAGCATACTGTAATCATATGTAACCCCACCACTCGCAATCCTAGCTATAAATGGAATGTGGCTAGTCACTATTTCCGCGATACCAAAACACGAATTATTCTCCTCAGTATCCATCGTTGTCTCGCACCTTTTTGCCTAAGGAAGGATCTTGTCTCCACTATCTGGCCCATACCTGCTGATAGTGACCATGCCAAGGGGGAATTGAGCGTATCGTCAATGGAATTTACTTTGGCTCCATTTTCCACTAGAAGCATTACTGCATCTAATGCTCCGTATTCTGCAGCCCAAGAGAGGGGTGTTCGCTTATTCTGGTCACAATCATCTATAGGTACTCCAGTTTGAAGTAGCAAGCGGAGAAGTTCGGTACAATTCCCCATGGCCGCATAGTGAAGAAGAGACCTCTCAAAGGGGCCCCGGGGATTTGACGCCCTCCCTTGTTGGAATGACGCATGTGCTAGCTCGATAAAATTGAGAATATCGTGGTTTAGGCTTATTTCTCTAATTTTCTTAACACGTTGGAACTCAAGATCGACTTCGGGTCTCAAAGCCATGGATAATTTCATTCTGATCGAGACAGAACGTGAGTAAATTTGGAAATCGAATATAACAAGCGGGCAAGATGGTGATTGTATACAGCCAGCAGCTATGGATGCTTTAAATGGCGACCTATCTTGGCTTCTATATACTCAAAGGTGTATCTTTTAAGAAGGAAAGTATATGCCAGTAGTTTAATGATGCCCTAGGTTATAGGAGAGTACAATGAGAACTATAACTGGCTGGGTGACATATTTCTCAGCCCCGGACGGCCCTTAGTTTCTCTCAAGATGTTCAGGTAGACATATCTTATCTCCAGCACCGTAATTATGACCATAAGTGAAGATAGGGGAAACTTAGAATGCTTCTTCTCGTGCTCCAACAGTACTGTGTGAGGACATTATGTACATTTTTGAGTTAAACCCCAGGCACAAAGGTTATACTGTATACCTGCAGCTGCCCTCCCAAAATTATATTAATAGAACGGGCTAGGCTATACATTATAGGACATTTTAGAGCCTGTTTACTAGTCAAAGGCTATATGAGTCGGGAAACGGATTGCAAAAGGAATGGAGTTGGTGGCAAATCCACGATTCTTATATTATATTAACGATGAATCTTTAGCAATGAATCATGACATTACAAGAGTTTAAGCGATGAGGGGAAAAATTGATGTTGACCCTAACGCCTACTTATTATGAAGAATATCTCTGAGGTTAGGACACTTCCCTTAAGTTATAGTATATCACGCTCCTTTCAAAAAATTTCCCTTGAACTTGATTTGTTAGCTAGTTGATATTCTACGGTTACGTTCTGCAACCCTAGAACAATTAATGTGATCATACAGTACAGTATAGTCTGCAAAGAACTTTCCAATGAAATAACTAGGACAGATGGCTGTGTTAAAGGATAAAGTATTGATAGGAGCTCCGCATGACAACCTTTCGGTGAAGCACCAGTTAACTAGCCATACATACAAAACCATGGGTTCTCGTCATATGATTCCCATTTTCGACCAAAGCTAGGCACCCTCAGAAAACGACTGCAAAAAGCTTGAAGTGTTTGGCCAGGTATTATGGATAATTTGGGGAGCTACAGGTTGTCCGGATACCGGTGTCACCACTTATACTCTTCAATTGTTTCAGCAACCCTAGTGTGAAACTAAGCTAGGCTTGATTGGGAATGGAATGGAATAATGATTCTCCCGGCCAGTGCCGCGTCCTGTACTGACGTGTAATATTACATAAAACATATATCCCAGTAATTTTGGCTTTTGTGCCTTGGCTCGGAACCATCTGGAACAAGAGTAAGTGGCAAGTTGGCCATATTTACAGAATCATCTAGAAACCACTGGATAGGTCTTATGTACAAGGCTAAAAGTTGTATATAAATCTGAGATATCCCAGGCCCTTCCATTACAAAGAGATTAGAAATTGAGAGACTTAAGTGATATTAATCTACGAGTGGAATCCTATTATACAGACCCGCCCGTCCCTATACCCTAACGCAATTGTAGTGTCTTTGACCGCATAAGAAAGAAAAGAACGATATTCAGCAGGGAGCCACAGAAAATTCTCGCCTCCTAAAGAGATCCAAGTATTCGATAGGCTTACTTGTGGGTGAGAGGTAATTTTATTCAGAACTGTCTCGACCGAACTTGAATGGCCCTCGAGGGTCTGGCGCTCTGTGCCCGTTGTTGTATCCCAGAGCTTGATAGTATTGTC
>NW_022476177.1:28060-29287 GCF_009193645.1 Aspergillus pseudonomiae
ATCGGGCGAGAAGGCCACTGAAAAGATTGAATTTGAATGGCCCTTGAGGGTCTGGCGCTCTGTGCCCGTTGTTGTATCCCAGAGCTTGATAGTATCGTCACGCGAGCCTGATGCCAGAGTATGCCCATCGGGCGAGAAGGCCACTGAAAAGACCGAATCTGAATGGCCCTCAAGCGTCTGTAAGATTGGGTTCCAAGAATTCTCTAAAACCGGTAGATTTTTTATTTGTCTTACTACTTCGCTAGAAAAAGTCTTTTTCACAATACTTTGGGCAGGTGCGAAGACCAGTCCGGAGCTGTAGAGTTGAAGTGGAGCAATACCACCTATATAAGTATTTTGAAGCGCAAATCTTTTTGCATCATAGAGAAAGTCTGAAGTTTCAGTACCAATGCTTGTCTATAATATATATTAGCCAATATTTAACTATAGATAGAACTTGAAAAAAACTTACCCATATACTTGATTTCAGTATATCTATCATTTCCATTGTTTCGGATATACTTCCGATCAAAGCCAGTGCCTCTAACCAGTGAAGGAAACGCTTCCTTAGAAAGGAAAGAATTTCAGACTCGGATATACGACCTTGGCTTTGCTTTAGATGATATACCCAATAGCGGCAGCTGTATTGAAGTTCAGCTGTGAGATGCTGATTGATAACCTGAGGGTCGATATCCTTGTGCTGAGTTCCGTAACTTGCTAGGCCACAAATATTATGTTCAAGTCGAGTTTCCATAACCCGGAGGCAATGTGATGCTATTTTTCTATGCGTCTCTTTCTCGTCAACATGAAATTTACCTTCTGTGCTAACCAAGAAATCTCGAAACGATAGATGTAAAATGCGGACCGGTGCTTCGAGATCCTCCGGTACATTCAAGACTGCGTGAAATCTATTTAATCGATTGCTGATATCATCCGTCGATATCGAAGTCAGCTGCCCAAGAGCCACCACTGAAAGAGGAGTAGCGAGAAGAATAATCACTCCGATAATATTTTGAAACTCTTGCAAGAGTTGCCTGGAATCTCTTTTATTCTTAGAAGCAAGGAGCTGATTCAATACCGGTATATATGTTCTATCCATGTCAGATGTTGCTGTTGCTGTTTCATCTTGGAGAACGGCTGCAAGACGCTTTTCTGGAAGCCAGTCTCTATCTCCAACAAAGCGGCAAAGGGTGGCTGCAAAAATGAATAATGGAACAGCCATCTGTACTAGCCTTTCCACATTGTCAT
>NW_022476178.1:0-28029 GCF_009193645.1 Aspergillus pseudonomiae
CTTCCTTTGAACTACAATATCTCATACTTCCGGACTGGCCCATAATGAAGGCATGCCAACTAATAATACCAAGATGTCATCCAGAAGTGTCAGAAATCTGGAGAGGGCAAGTTTATTGCTCGATGCGGCACCTTCGATAAGTTCTGAATATGATAGAGCTGGATTAGGACCCATCCTTTTTACTATATATAGCGATAATGGCTGTCTTTCTGATCTAGACTGTGCTCGTATCACGAGTACAGGTAATGTAAAATACACCGAATCACGAGAATACCACATACCGCGCAATACAGGAGGCAGAAACAGAGACATCCGGAACTTTTACAAAAGCGGCCTAGCCTGTTTCTGATAAGGTTTTGAGAGAGAACACAAGAGCATAAACATTTGCATCAGTTTTGCAACTAGCTGTAAAATTGGCACGGAGGAAGTGACAAGTAACCAGCAAAAGGCAGAAGCATTCTTGGAGACCTTCTTCCCAAAGATAGTAGATCCCGAAGAAGAAGAAACAGCGACTCCCGCAGACGAACTACTATGGGAGCTAATTATGGAACTGGAAGTTGGTCGATCGCTTAGGGTCGCTAAGGGAACTACAGCGCCCGGGGAAGATGGAATCCCTGCAATTGTATGGAAATATCTATGGACATATCTCAAGGAAACTATCACCACTATCTTTATAAAATCCGTGGATCTAGGCTATTATTCTACCTAATGGAAAAGCGCGCGAATTGTGGTTCTATAGAAGCTAGGTAAATTGGACTACGCAGTACCAGGAGTCTATCGATCTATCTCGTTTTTGAATACTCTAGGAAAGATATTAGAAGTAGTTATAGCCCGAAGGCTGTTTTATTGGGTGGAAAGATTCGATCTACTATTAAATATATAGTTTAGGGGTAGACTAAGGCGTAATATTGAATAAGCGCTTCTAGTACTTGTAAACGCAATTGACTAGGTATGGATACGATCTAGAGTGGTTACGTTGATTGCCTTTGATTTAAAGGGTGTATTTAATAGGGTTAATAAGATCAGTCTTGATACTCGACTACGGGCGAAAGGAATTCTATTAAAAGCCCGAAAATGGATCCGTAGCTTTATGGAAAACCGAAAAGCCAGTGTCATATTCGACGACTTCGAGACTGAAATTCTACTACTAGAAAATGCTGGGCTCATATAAGGATCGCTATTCTCGCTAATTCTGTTTGATTTCTTTAATTTAGATCTGGTAGATTAACCGGTTGATAGTAATGGCGGAGTATTTGTCTTTATTAATGACTACTTCTGGTGGCGAACTAGTTTATCGGTCGAAGAGAATATTAAGAAGATCTAGAAAGAAGATATTCTATGGATTGAGAAATGGGTATAATAAATAGGCGCGTCCTTCGCTGCGGAGAAGATAGAGTTAATTTATTTAACCCGGTGAAAGAAAGTACATGGCGTAGGGTATATTTTTATAAACGGATAGCTTATTAAACTAGTTAATATAGCTAAGCTCCTGGGAGTTATCTTTGATAAAGAACTGCGGTAGAATAAATATATATAGTAGGTAGTTAAGAGAGCAACGAAGGTTAATATAGCTCTGGGAGGGCTTCGATATCTTTGATTAGAGTAGATGCGTTAACTCTACTAGGTATGTATAATGCTAGTCATAGACTATACGTCTATAGTGTGGTATAATTTATTTCGAGATAAAATGTATCTTAGATTGTTGGAGACTGTTTAAAGAATAGTGCTTATCTGGATTCTCTTTATCTTTTAAATAGTGTTAATAGTGGCACTGGAAGTTGAATTGTATATACTATTTACCTACCTGCGATTTAAATAGCGGGTGTAAATAATAGCCGCTCGTCTTAGTACTTTACTAGAAAATCACCCGGTTTATGGGGTTATAACCCGAGCTAAGGAACGCAGCGTATATATTGTAATAGGGGTACGATTTTCTTTAGCCGAAACTATGTGGATAATGGACCCCCGCCGTCTATAGGTTTTAGAAACTATTAATTCTAGGCCGCTAGCACCGTGGCGGACTTAACTTTTTATTGAGATTAAAATTAAACTGGATCGAGAGAAAGCTAAAGAGTAAGCTTTAGCTAGACGGAAATTTAACGATATCGCGGTTTTCTTAGATATATTAGGGTAACGCAATTACCTGGGAGTAGCTGTAGTCTTCTTAGATTAATATTAGAATATTATAGTATTACGATAGGTAAGTATTGGATTAATAGAATATTGGTCTGTATATGCAGCGGAGTTTATGGCAATATTTTATACTATTAGTCTAGTATATTAAATAGCTTAATAAAAGTCGGTTAGTGTGAATGTCTAGTAACTAGCCATAATACTAAGCGATAGTATGTCTATATTTTAAGTGATCGCGAATATCTGAAGTGGATTGGGATAGCGAATTATTCTAGTAATTTAGTAAGTGGTAGGAGAGATTTAGGTGCGGGGTATTTTGGTTCGTCTTTAATAGGTTTCAGGACATTGCGACGAACCTGGGAATGATATGGTAGATTATCTGGTAAAGGAAGCTGTTAGTGTAGAGAAATAATATCCTTTTCAATGTTTTCTATCCCGAGAGAGGGATTTTATACGACGGAAGATTATAAAGTAATGGGAATAAGAATAGAAGATTTCCAAGAAAGGTGGTTATCTCTGCTAGATTGATAAAGTATTACCCTCAATCTACGCTCGATGGTTATATAGCTTACTCTAGTGGGACCGAGTTTATCTACTTATATAATTGAGAACTGGCCACTCGTGGCTAGTGTTATACCGTAAACTACGCGGTTTCTAAGAAGATGATATATGCGTATGCGGGGCCAAAGAAACAGTAACCTATGTACTAGTCGACTGTCTAAAGTTAAGGTAATTTTATTAAAAATTATAGAAGAAGATCGGAGCTATATTTAATAATATCTCGATAATGTTGGGAGGAACCTAATAAGGTAAGCTAGGCTAATCTACGTAAGATACTAGTATTATAAATGCGGTGCTGGATTTCGCGGAGGCGTCTTAGAGATTTCGAAGCTGTGCGCCACGAGGGCTGCAAAATAGAACCCTAGGTAATGGTTAATATAGGCCTTGACGAGGCTCTAAGTTTGTTAGGAAAGTAATTGTTTACTGTAAATAGAAGAGATAGATAGATAGCTATAGTTGGATCCTGTATATCGCTGTAGGCGAGGGGTCAGTGTATGAATACACACACACACACACTGTACTAGAAATATATACACTGTTTGTAAATAATATATAATATTCTTTAGGATCTTCTATGCAAATTGGACTAATAGATGCCATAGATAATAGGTTTGGCTATCTGTTAATATACCAGTACTTTTACCTTTCTATCTATATCTATTAGATCTCTAGCATCTCGAGAGAGATTTTATAATCTAAGTATAATAGGCGGTGCTGTAGCGTAGACCCATATCGTTGCTAATTATTTTACTTGTTCTGTTAGCTTCCGCAAAATATGATATATTGATTGGGTGCGTAGAGCTGATATGTATATAGTATTAATATTAGATTGATCAGCGCCAATTATTATCCCAAGGTAATAACATATAGTCCCTCCTATACCCCTATCCCTGGTAATTGGGGTCGCTCACCCATGCACTACTTTATATATATATATATATATAAACGTTTGTTTCGCGAATAATACCAAAAAGCAGATACTAAGAAAGGTTAGGTAAAACCTCCAAATTAATATTAACTATAGTCTAGAAAACAAGAAACAGGTAGCTGGGTTACAAGGTCTAGTTAGTTTCTTCGGCTGTAAGTATTTCTAGATACTATATTCCTATTAGCACAGTAAGCTGGCCATGGCCCCTAGCTATCTAGGGAATCGCCGAAAAGATAGTTAAATAACCGTTTATATCAAGATATTTAATCCCAACTAGCTTAATATTAATAAGCACAACTCTATAGCGCGCTTTATATTGGCGCATATAGAAATTTACCTGCGCCAGGGCCTACTTATACTATTTATAAAAGAAGGCGTTCTGCGAATACCAGTAGTTAGAACGCTATTTCCACGAGACCTTTATATCTCCTAGGGCTTGGTTTGTGCTGTTGGTGTAGATCCCCCCTATAACGACGAATATAGTATCTAGTCGAAACTGGTCGATGTATACTATAGAGCCTCCGCCGTTAAATATGATCGGCACAAGGTTCAATTATTGGAACTGGGATATTAGCTTCTCGAACCCGGCTCGAAATGCGCGCTTAATATATAGTTAAAGTAGCTTGACAAATTGAAGGTAGAAATAAGATTTATCTCTAATAGCGGTAAGAGGCGACCTAAAAGGATTAGAAATAATTTACTTTAAGTTTAAAATACCGCCATATTATTAAATAATTATAGTATAATTGAACTCTAGCTAATTAATAACCTAGGTAATGTTTCTTGTACTATAGCAAGGGTTTG
Organism: Aspergillus pseudonomiae; assembly: GCF_009193645.1. Classification (NCBI taxonomy): domain Eukaryota; kingdom Fungi; phylum Ascomycota; class Eurotiomycetes; order Eurotiales; family Aspergillaceae; genus Aspergillus; species Aspergillus pseudonomiae. Next base: position 4,427 of record NW_022476178.1, read on the forward strand.
TTATATTTCGCGATAGGATAATATTTTAAATAGGAATAGCCGGGAAAACAATAGAAAGATACTGTAGAAGAGACTAGTTACTTATATTGTAGTAGTATATTATATTTAATAAATAGAACTAGAAAAAATAGCTTTATGTAATTAATACCTATTAGTAGCTAATAGTTAAAATAGATAAAGAAATAGAAATAGAGAAACAAAATATAAAGTTTAGAAGAAAAGTAATTAAATATATAAAAAACGAATCTCTAATTTTATACTTCTATTTAATAGAAAAGCAATAGTAAGAGATTAATATATAAGCTAATTAATGTAATTATATAATAGTAAACGCTTATTTAAAGTATATATCTTAGTAAAAGTAGATTAAAAGAAAGTGCTTATTAAAACGTTGGACCAGGACTATAATTAATAGGATCTAAAATATTTATATTCTTATTTAGAGTTATAGCGGGTGACTACCCGCCTGTAGTTTACCTATTTTTTCTATATAAACCATAAAATAACTAACAGTGAGGCTATAGTAATAATTCTACCAGAGATAGTATAGATACGAGTATTCTTAACTATCTTAAGCGCTTATATGCAGCCAGCGAAAATAGACTTACTTTAAGATCCCCACCAGCGGTAATGTAATGGGTCTGATTCGTAAGATCCAGTAATTAAGCCTCTCGCGATTTATAACTAATAAATTATTTAGAATTATTTAGCTTATATAATCCAGCTATTATTAACCAAGACCTATCTACTTTTTATTCTTTGACCTGCTCCGATCTTCTTAATAGAAATAGATCTTTCTATAGAATAATAATATATCTAAGAAACCTTTTTTTAAAGAATATAGATACCTCTAATATTAATATTATTAAGTAAATTATATACTTTGATTTGTCTATAATATTCAAGATAAATCTAGATAAATAAAAGTATATATTAAAGCTTTTCCACGACAACGATAACCCTAGATATATCGAAAATAGTCGTGATTTAAATAGATTTCGCTGCGAATTAAATATTTATAAAAAATTTCTTATTTCTGGTATTTATATACGCGGTTTTGTATTTAAATTCTACGGTTATATCAATTAAATAGATCCCGCAGTATTCTAGCCTATTTTATAAGCTTTTACCTGGGATAAGCTAAGGCCGAGAGTAATATTATTAAAATATTTTTTAAATATAGAAAGTTTAAACTACGTGAACTACTTAGATACACTCTATTCCTAGATAATTAAGAATATATATAAGATATACAGGGCGGGTATTTACTATCAAGATATCTATTTTAAAAATCTTCTCCTTATCCATAGAAATCTCGATAGATTAGTTTAGATTGATTTTAATATTATAACAATTTTTATCGATATTAAATCTAAATAGATAGTTTACTACAACCACGAAATTAAGCTTATAAAAGGCTTTATAAAAGCTCTAGTATAGATTCTATTACTATCTAAATTAAAATTATTTAGTATATTAATTAATAAATATAGAGAGATAACTAAGTTAAGGGGCTCCCGCTAAATATAAAATTCTATTAAAGGTTTTATAGATATTTTTATATTTTAATAATATTTAGTGGTATTTACGCTTGCTTTTTTATACTAAATATTAATTAATAAAGTTTTAAGTAAAGGCTATTTTAATTTATTTTACTTCTTTATATAATTATAAATTAATATCTATATTTCTAAGAATTGTTTTTGAAGTTAACTAGATCCTATCTTAGCTACACCATTTACGCTTTAATCCCTGTTTAAAACGACTTTTCACCGAAATACCGGGTATATCTCGGAAGTAGATAAATTCTCTATAAAAAAAACTAGTATATAATAATAAATATAGGCAATCGGTATTACTATTATTATTTTAAGGGAAATATTATAATTTCTTTAGTATATTCGTAATTAAAGATAGTAAAGATAGTTGTTAAATTATAGTATAGCGATTTCGAGGCTTTATAAATACTAAAGCTAGAATATTAATTTTAAAAATTAATATATTTATCTATATTAAAAAGCCAATTGAGATTTATATAAGAGATATAAAAAAAGTATCTAGGAATAGTTAATAAAAAGAATAGTAACTATAAGTAAAGGTAGAGGACTATTGTTATATCTATAATAGAATATAATAATATCTTTAAGTATCTTACTAATACAGTACGAAGTAGATTAGTTTATTTATATTTAATATACTATTCTTTTCTTATATAAAGACTGAGAGCTATATAAAGGAGTTTATTAATCTTATAGTAATATTATCTTCTAATAATTTTAGAGTGTGTAGAGAATATTCTTAAGTTAAGATTAGTTAATATTATAGATTTTTAATAATTAGCCGATATCTAAGGTAAGATAATATTAGAAAGCTTACTCACGATCATATCTATACTAGGTATAATAGACTAATTAAAAGAATTTTACATAAAGTCAAGGAGTGCATGTTTAATAGAATATAATTTTAGAATAGTTCTTTTTTATATTAATTAATTGATAAATAGCTCTTTAGACTAGTATAGCAGTATTTGGTTAATCCAATTCTATAAATCGAAAGAGGCTAGTTTATATTTCTTTAGAAACTAGAAATAAAATCTATAGTAAGCGGTTACTAAATAAGGGTTAAGATAAGAGTTAAAATAAAAGCTAAAGTATTATATTTCTTTTATATATTTTGTAAAGTCTATCCTTATTTTATAGTTGCTAAGGGCTATTGTTAAAGTAGATCAAGTATTAATTTAGTTAAGTCTTTACTGGATGGAATATTAGATCTCTGCTGGTACATTAGTTAAAAATCTTAAAATATAGAAAAGCGAATAATAGACTGGGAAAGCAATGTTTTTAGTTCTAGTTATCTTTGTAAGATTCTAGAATACTTAATATTATTTATAATATGGCCGCGGTTTATTATAAGCTTTATTAGAAGATACTATGTCTAGAATTCAATTATAAAAAGGGCCGCTTCTATCCTATTACTATATTTTTATTTAGTATTATTTCTTTTTAATTCTATTATATAGTCTCAATGTCTTAACCCGTCGAAGCGCCTCGTCAACGCTGGAATCTATTAATAATCTATAAAATTATAAACTTTAGTCGATACTGTATCTATATTAGAGTTGCTAAAAATAGGAGTACGTATAGGAATAAAATATTTAAAGAATTCTATAAAATAGCCTTTTATAGACTAGAAATTTTAAGTATAGGTCCTATCAATGAATTTCTCGTTTTAAAGTTGTAGGAAATTACCGGCCTTCTCTTTTACAAGCGGTGATATTAAAACCAGGCGATTTCCTTAAGCGAGCGGTGGTATACGCGTTTTGGTCTTTCGCTAGAGTAAGTATCTATACTAAGTCCAGCTCTCTTATACTTATTACAATACTATTATATTTAAAGCGACTGGATTTTAATAATAAGGGTAGAGCACCATATATCTAAAAGTTTAATAAGCTTATCCACTACTTAGTAATAAAGAGAGGAAGTCACTGTTACTATAGTTTAGGAAAACTAGATACTATTTTATATATTATCTACCTAGCTAGTGATGGTAACCGTCTCGACGGCTTCTAGGTAAACTGGGTTTATTATATTCTATTTTTTTCGTAAAAGCTGTGATATTTTAGATATAGATTATAATATTTACCGCGAGTGTTATTTTGAAAATATGGTATACCTTAACTATAAGAAGTATATAAGAGAGTTCCACTAGCGGTGTATGGAGGGCTGGTTTATATACTGCTCCTCTTAATCTAACTTTAGTTATTCTAATTAGTATAAGACTTAGGTATAATATTGTGGCTTCGCAAAATTATGGTTAATATACTTTCTAGTTAATAAAACTATCTTTTTAATAGATTTTATACTATATATCTAAGATTATTCCTAGATATAGCCAACGAGGTCTCGCAGTCTACTATATTATTAGCCGCTCCTGATCTATCCTAGAGGGATAAGTTATTAAAGTAGGCCTTTCTTGAATCTGAATTATTATTAGAATTGTATAGTTTATTATTTATGGAAGGGGTTCGCTATTTTATATAGCTTACTCGGCGCTTAAAGTACTTTATCCTATCTTAGCCCGAGATCTGGGTATAAAAACTGTTAAAGAAATAGTATTCTAATTAAAAATAGTTATATTATTTAATATAGTAATATTTCTTTAATATAAAGTAGAAAAATTATATTAATTTAATAATTAAGTATAGACAGCGTACGTTCTATTTTACGAAAATAGTAAACTTTGTATAAGGATTTTAACAACGTCTACTCTCTTGAAGATATATATAATTTAGAACTAGTTAAAGTATATTAAGTAGATTATCTAATACAAGGTAGTGTAAAGTCTGATATTACTTTAAAATAGGTTACGTATAAATAAGATTAATTATGGTAGATCTTGGTACAAGATATAATTAAATAGTAGATAATATTCTAAAGATCGGTCGAGTATATATTATATTAAAGAAATTGGTATTTGGTAGCTTTAAGAATATATTATTATATATTAATATAATAATAATTTTTATAATATAAACTTTATAATATTTGAAATCTTATACTATAGAGTCGATTCTTACTATAACTTAAAGAATTATTAAAAAGAGGATTACTAGTTATAACGTTGCGATAGTTATATATACCCTACTTTAATATAATAAAGTCTCGCTGGTCAAGTGCATTGGAGAAAAGGAATAGAAATTTAGATATAAATATATTAAAAGCTTAAATTGGTATTATATTTAAAACCTTATTAATCTTATTATTTACTATGTAAACTATTTATTATTTATTCTTTTTAAATTAGCTAAAAAGCCAGAAGGAAAACCTGTTTAATAGTTACTGAGATTATATGTTAGGCTTTAAGTTATATTTAAAGAAGATTTTAAAATTAAAAAGGAATAAGATATAGTAACCATTTCGAGATTCGTGATTAATATCTTATATTTAAAGTTTTTAGGTTGAGATATAAATAGTGAGTATTAACTAGTAATAGTATATATATCTTAAGATTATAATATATTATAAATACTATTTTTTTATATTTAAAGCTAATCTATATTTAAGAAACAATAACTTTAGTCTACGTAGTATTATTAAAATGTCTTAAGATAAGTTAGATAAATATATAATATTTTTAAATAAATTGTACTTTCTAATAACTATAGTTTAGTAGAATATTGGTATTATACAATTCTCTATTTAACTGTATTATAAATTTAGGCTACTGATAATATATTTATTGAAAAAAAAAAAAAATTCCGCGGACTGCCATACTATCTATTCCTTTTAATGGATTCTCTGATCGACTAAACAGATCTTTTATTAAATTCTAGATTACTATAGTCCTTACTCTCTAGTTTTTTAAAAGTACTTACGGTATAATATATAGAAATCCTTTTAAATTTATCTATTTCTTAGGCTAGCGTTTTGGTAATAGAAACTAAAAATAGGAGAAGAGTATAGAAAAGTAAAGCTGATTTCGCACTTTACTATAACATACCACAGATACTAGGCTATAGGATTTCTACCTAAATTAGGTATAAATATAATTTTTAATTAATAAAAAAATAAGAAATTTATTAGCTATTATATAACTTATCTAATATAAATATAATCTTCCTAATTGAAAAGTAATTAAAAGTTTAAATTTAACTATATCTTTTTATTAATAATAGACTTATTACAGAGACTCTAGTCCCGGTTTTTTTTAAATTTGAAGAGCTATATTCTATAGCCTTGGAGAAAGATAAAAGATTATTTTTTATACTTAAGTCTTCAGTAGTTAGACTTAGATAAGTATAAAAGTTAAAATAAATAAGTTATAATATTATCTAGATAGTTTAGATAACTATATTCCCGACCTTTAATTTTTTAGATACTATTTCGAAAATACCCTTATCCTTTCTAATTAAAATCTATCGTTTATATTTCTTGGCTTTACTAAAAGACTCGTTTTTTCCGTGGATTATGATATACTCTTCGAGCTTTCTTAAATTCCTGTATAAATATGTGGACTTTGTTTTATCTAAACTGGGAATCTAAGCGACTAGTTATCTATGCCTTTTCTTTCTTATATACTATTTATAAAGAATTAGATGTGGGATATAATAGAGCACCTTTATATAGTTAAAAGACAAATTATAAATAGTAATCTAATAGTAGCTACTAGCCTTTTTATTAACTATTCTATTAAATTAAGACTTAGAATTATATAATAAGGGTTTTAAGATTTAATTAAAGTAGTAAAAAGCTTTAAGAGATTGTATTTTAATAGAGGCTTCTAATAAATCTTTTTAGTTACTGGAAAAAGCTTGATTATAAAAAGATATAGTATATCTAGTAAATAGTCTAGTTTTTGAATCTATAGTTATAGTAAAAAAGGTTAAAATTAGCGAATTTAGCTTTCCCAGTTAAAGTGGCTTATATCAATTTATATATACAATTTATCTTATTATATAGATAGTATTGGGCTTCTTTTAATAAAATTATCTACTAGGCTATCTAAGCTTTAGCTTCTTTATATATTTATCTTTAAGTTAAAGAAATAGTACCCATCTATACCAATAAATCAAGGCAATTTTTATAATCTATATTACTAATTAGCTAGTTATTGTAATTATAATATCTCTTTATATATAGATTATAATATTATCCTAGTATATTTTTTCTTCGCAATCAATATAGCTAAAGTAGCTTAGGTACTTGGATACCCCGATAATATATACTACTAGTTTATATAACTAATTGTGAAGACTTTTCTTAGAATTAAAATTTAAATAAATATCTCTTTAAAATTCTTCTAAAGTATACCCGCCCAGACCTAGTTAACATTTATTAACTTTTATCTAGATATCAATGGTATTATTTTTAGTAGATATCTACTGGCTTTACTCCTAAGTATTTACTAATCTAGGGAACCTTTTTTAGTGCGCCTTTAAGAGACTATAACTATTTATTGTAAATAATATCGATATTACTTTCTTAATATTATCTTGATTTATCGTCATTTAGCAGTTTTTAAATTAATTAGAAATATAAATTGAATTAAATATTTAAACTTTTTTATAATACGAAGTATTAATAGTATATAATATACTAGGTTTAGACTTCTAGCGAATATAATTACCAAGAGATTTATAGTATAGCTAAACCGCTTATCTACTCTTGTCAGTACAGTTGCCATTAAATATTTTAATCGTTGCTATTTACTATTCCTAGGAAGATAATAGAATTTACTAAATTTTCTTAAGTAAATATATTATTTTATCTTTATTTTTTAATTTTATATTATATTTTTTGAAAAGTAAGTCTACTAATTGCTTAAAAGGTTCCGTGTCTTCGATTTTATTTTTAATAAATAGATTTTTATTATATAGCACAATTTGCTGTATATTTTTTTTAAAAAGATTTATTTTGAATCGCTATCTATTTAACAGTATTAGATCTTTTTTTAATTAATTTACTTTATCTAGGCGGTAATAAATACTTGTTAACTTCCGATATTTATACTCTATATCTTAAGATAATAGGTTTTGACTGGAAACCAATTTTCTTTTGGTAGACGTGCAATTAGAAAGTCGAAATAAATAATTTATTAGAATAGAAATAGTAATGGTACGTACCGTAGTGAATATAAAGGTAAATAGCGACCTTTTAAATATTTTATTAGAAAGATAGGAATTCCTGGTAGCTGTTGTTATATATTCTATATCTTTTATTAAAGCGCTTAGGCCTTATAATTCAATTATTAATTTTGCGGGATTTCGAATAATAATCTCGTAGTATAAATTTTAAAATAAAGGATAAGAATATTAGCTTTAGCGTAATTAAAAGAGCGATTTAAAAATAAATTAAATATTTCTATTTTACGCTATTTTACTTTAGTTAAATATTCCTTAGCGCGTAGGTTAAACTAAATTTAGCTAAAAATAAAGTAAAGTAGATCGTCTTGGTAACTTGATTATATAGATTTCTTAAATCTTTATTAAAAAAGTAATATATAGTAACCAGTTCCTCTATTAGACTAGGCTATAGTTAAAATAGAATCGTTGGTTTAATAATATAAAGGAATTATCTATCTACTGTAAGATAATAATCACGTGTATATAAATTATATTAGATTTTGAAAATATCCATAGAATAATATATTGGATGGAAATAAAGTATAACTATTATATTATCTTTATTTCTCTCGTTAATATTATAATCTCCTTGATAAAGTTTTATATCTTTCTATAGATAATCTTTTGAAGTAAATATTATAATTTTTAGAAAAGGCGTTATTTTTTTACTAGTATAACGGTCAAAACTTATTTTTAATATGGTAAATAGTAATTTACTAGTAATTCATTAGTATAAAATCTCATCCGGTGTAATATGGCCGCTTTTGCAGTTGCTCCTTCCCGTTCAGGTATGGGTCCTGCCCCATCTAGTTACCGTGGTTCCAAATGTGGGGCTTATTGCCAATTATAGTAAAGACAATTACTGCTTTAGGAAGTATGCTCTTGCTGCTTTATCGTATTGCCGCTTTTATTATTGAAATAGCTATAATTAGTTTAACTCCACTCAGAGCTGGGTGGCAAAAATTTTGTTAAGTCTGGACTCTGCGGTGGAATGTGCTAGTATGTATATAGTATGTATATTCTTTTTATATATAATAAGTCTGGTATGCAGCATACTTGCCTTATCGACTTGGGGCAAATGCTATGTAACGAAGAACAGCTAATCTTTAATACTATATATAGCCCGCAGATTATATCCTCATAGATTATAATATAAATATGGTTGTGGTTAATATGAACAAAATCCATCTACTGATATTGCAGTCTACTCCGTCTATCAAACTATCATAATACCCAATCTTCCCAACTACCCCTATACCAGCGGCCAGTCTACATTCAATACGTGACCTGAAAGCAACATCTTAGTGGCCTACTATACTTCTGAGAATGAATAATATTCGGTTCTATAAGCCCCCCAGTGCCCCCAAGTCCCCCAAGTCCCCCAAGTCTTCCAAACCCCATCCACCCCACAGCAAAGCTACGTTACCATTAGCCCAAGAAACAAGCAAGACAGAACAGCCAGCTCCTGAACCTGCATTGTTATCACTACCCGGGATACAATCTCTGAATCACCCCCTTCCAAAGAAACCACTAGTCTCATTTCCTGGTGAGAGTCTAGCCTCATCCCTGGAAGGAGCTTCCAACTCCGGTATCGCCGAAGCCGTATATAATCCACCATCTGCGAATGTGGAAACAACCCCCTCGATAACAAGGGCTTTAGACAATAGCCTTTGCAGAGAGAAACCCGAGTCCTACCAATGCCCAAATCTGCAGGTATCTACTAGCCACCAGCTGTTCAGTCTCCCCCCTGCCCCGGAGCACCTGTCTGCAAATCACGTGTCCTCTATACCAAGCCCTAATCTGGGCAAGGGTGTAGAGGAAGGCGATAGCCCCTGCAGTGTGAAGTCACAATTGCGCAGGCTAAGTAAGACTGAGGATCTACCTAGTATACATCCTCATTGTATGCTGTCGCATAGCGGATCAGACAGATCCTCTTTACAGGAATATATCGTGAATAACCACCAAGATGGTAAGCTATATATTATCATACAGCCTTTCAGCCTCTATAGACGCGGCCTAACAAGCTGACATATGCCTCAGGCCAAACGAGAGATCATCGGTCCTCTATAGAGGTAGACGCGACACTTACCAAGTCTACTGCTCTGCCCTGCACCCCAGAGGATCAACATTCACCCGGAGAGAAGCAAGCTAGGAGCCATTATGGTCGCCATTCAAAACACATATCACTCAACCGGAACAACCAGACACAGCCTCATATAAGAACTAGTGGATATAAGGTACCACGTGTGGAGGTTGTAGTACCACAGAGATGTATATCTCCCACTTTGAATGCAGAGACGATTCTTTCCAGTGAAGATAACGATGATCCCGATGATATCGATTTCCAGCACCAATCAAGTACTAGCGACGAAGAGGTTGGGCCACAAAGCCGCCTTCAGCGAAAAAGACAAACTAGCGCAGGGTCAGATTCTCAGCCAAAACGCCCTAGAACTAAAATAAGACCCTCTACATCTTCTAAATCTGTGCAAAGACAACGTCTTCCGAAGGCAGGCTTTGTCAGATCGGTACCCTTAGCCTATCAACCTTTACATCAAGAGCATCAGCAACATTTGAAACACTCTTTTACCCAGGACTCCGATACTACTTCATTAGAAGAGACGTCTGATCCAGCTGAGCAACACTATTCCGAGCGAATTGCAATCAACGGATATCTAGAGCTCTCGCCCGGAAGCCTAGGTAACTCATTTGTGATTAGAGGTTTCTTACCTTACCCAGTACAGACAAGAAGAGACAAACACACAGATATATCCAGAAGCCCAGAATTCGACGAAGCACTTGGTGGGTCAGAGCCGGTTTTTGCAGAGAGTGAAGAATTTGATTACTGCAAGACAGGGAGGCGCTTCTCAGAAGCTGAGGACGAACTTATTTTGATCTTGAAGGAAAAAAGATATACTTGGAAAGCTATGGAAAGATTCTTTACACATCGGAAACACACTGCACTGCGGAGTCGATGGACAAGACAGCTACAATATATCAAGAGAAAATAGATAGCTAGTACAATTCGTATTTACAGCCGTTTCTAGCAACTCTCTCGTTCCGGTTTAGCGCCCGTCCAGTGGCTGCCTTATACTATTTGGCGCTCACCCACTCGGGTTTAGCGTCCCGCGCTATACCGTGCGGGGATCTGCCGCCCATGTCCGCCTTTGCTTTGTCTGCTAAGGCCGCTGGTGCGTTGCTCGACAATCATCTTATTTCACTTTCATTTACTTCCCTCACAACGCTGTCTCTCGGACCCCCTGGTATCCTGTTATGTGTACTGGACCAGCCTGCTCCGGTCTCTATTCTTTAGATATAACTGTCTTTTAGAAAGGACCGCTTAGCTTCTGTCTGCCTATTCTTAACCTGTAGTTGTGAAACCGCCGAGTTAGTTATGGATTGTGTCTGTAGTTCGATTCTCTGCTTTTACTGGGGGTCTTAATGCAGCCTTCTTAGTCTTTACCGTATGACCTGGAAGAATATATCGAGGGAGTCCTACTAGGCGGCTATAGTCATGTTCAGCTGGTTGAAGGTGTTTCTCTTTAGACTATTTAACCTGACAAGTGCTGCCTCCGCGAGCTCGACCGGACTCTAAAGATCAATGGTAAAAATATCTCGCCGATGTTGCCTTCTCTATACTTGGAAAGGACTTATGGTAAGTCTAATCATGTACACCGAGTAGTCCCTGGAATTGATCGGTCGTTAGTTGTGTATTTTGATTGTCTTAAGTGAACTGCCAGATATATCTTATTGGAAGGTAGCAGTATAATAATAGCTAGGGTTTGTTGGGATGAGCAATTCTATTATAATCTAGTATAAATCCCAATCGTATCGCCACCAGTCTCTACCAGGCTGATTTTTAATAAATATAATATAACCGGCGAACCCTAGAATTCCTGATAACGTGGGCCCTTCCTTGTTAGAATTCTATCTACTGATTGGGCTGTATAGTGCAGAAATTCTGATCGTGGTATAAGGTGTAAAGCGGCGAGACACTAATCACCACTTCTATATTTCTTTTAACTACGGTGGATTACGGTTTCGAAGAGAATTAGACTGATTAATTTTTGGGCACATTGAGTTTACGATCTATTATTTTTGATAATATCAACATCTACTATCAATACCCTTTATCTATAGTGATCTGCAGAATAAGCCTGCCCCTTAAAACACTCTTATATTTTAGGATATGTGCTAAGATACTATAACGGCGGTTGCCTCAGGCAACCTCAACCCGCCGCCAGCGGGCCGCCAGCTTACGTAACGCACAAATATCTTTTATACCAGAATCGCGCAGAGGATTTCAGTCCTCAAGCGATTCGTTCTGTTGTGATGTATATAGAACCTGCCATACAATTCCGAACAGTCTTAATCCTCCTAATACTACCTTCCTGAAGCCCGTTGGCCGACCGCGCTCCGCAGGCCTATCGTCAATCTAATCAGTACGCCGAAAGAGCGCTTACAGATACACTAGTAGATATATATTTAGATTGTATATAATCTTAATGTACTATATATTATATTTTTAATACTGTTTACTAGAAATATATACACTGTTTGTAAATAATATATAATATTCTTTAGGATCTTCTATGCAAATTGGACTAATAGATGCCATAGATAATAGGTTTGGCCATCTGTTAATATACCAGTGCTTTTGCCTTTCTATCTGCATCTATTAGGTCTCTGGCATCTCGAGAGAGATTTTATAATCCAAGTATGATAGGCGGTGCTGTGGCGTAGACCCATGTCGTTGCTGATCATTTTACTTGTTCTGTTAGCTTCCGCAAAATGTGACGTATTGATTGGGTGCGCAGAGCTGATATGTACATGGCATTAACGTTAGGTTGATCAGCGCCAATTATTATCCCGAGGCAATGACATATAGTCCCTCCTATGCCCCTACCCCCGGTAATTGGGGTCGCTCACCCACGCACTACTTCATATATATATATATATATATAAACGTTTGTTTCGCGAATAACACCAAAAAGCAGACACTAAGGGAGGTTAGGTGAAACCTCCAAATTGATATTGACTATGGTCTAGGAGACGAGAAACAGGCAGCTGGGTTACAGGGTCCAGTTGGTTTCTTCGGCTGCAAGCATCCCTAGATACCACATTCCCATTAGCACAGTAAGCTGGCCATGGCCCCCAGCCGTCCAGGGGATCGCCGAAGAGACAGCTAAATGGCCGTTTGTATCGAGACGTTTGACCCCAACAAGCTCGGTGTTAGTAAGCACAAATCCATGGCGCGCTTTGTGTTGGCGCATATAGAAATTCACCTGCGCCAGGGCCTGCTTGTACTGTTCGTGAAAGAAGGCGTTCTGCGAATACCGGTAGTCAGAACGCCATTTCCACGAGACCTTCATGTCTCCTGGGGCTCGGTTCGTGCTGTCGGCGTAGGTCCCCCCCATGACGACGAATGCAGTGTCTGGTCGAAACTGGTCGACGTATGCTGCAGAGCCTCCGCCGTCAAATGTGATCGGCACAAGGTTCAGTTGCTGGAGCTGGGGTGCTAGTTCCTCGAACCCGGCTCGAAGTGCGCGCCTAACACGTGGTTGAAGCAGCTCGGCAAATCGAAGGTGGAAATGAGGTTCATCTCTGATAGCGGCAGGAGGCGACCTAAAAGGATCGGAAACGATCTGCTTTGAGTTCAAAATGCCGCCGTATCGTTGAATGATTGTAGCATAATTGAACTCTGGCCAATCGACGACCTGGGTGATGTCTCTCGCACTATAGCGGGGGTTTGTTGTATTTCGCGATGGGGCAGCACCTTGAATAGGAATAGCCGGGAGGGCAACAGAGAGATACTGCAGAAGAGACTGGTTGCTCATATTGTAGTGGTGTATCACACCTGGTGAATAGGACTAGAAGAAATGGCTTCACGTGGTTAATACCTATTGGCAGCTGATAGTCAAAATAGGCAGAGGAATGGGAATAGAGAAACAAAATGTAAGGCTTGGGGGAAAAGTAACTGGATATATAGGGAACGAATCTCTAATTTTACACTTCTATCTGATGGGGAAGCAATGGTGAGGGGTTAGCACGTAGGCTGATTGGTGTGATTGCACAACAGTAAGCGCTTACCTGAGGTGCATATCTTAGTAAAAGCAGATTAAAAGAAAGTGCTTATTGGAACGTTGGACCAGGACTATGATCGATAGGACCTGAAGCGCCCGTGTTCTCATTCAGAGTCACAGCGGGTGACCACCCGCCTGTAGTCCACCCATTCTCCCCACACAAACCATAGAATAGCCAACAGTGAGGCTATGGTAATGATTCCGCCGGAGGTGGTGCGGATGCGAGCATCCTCAACTGTCTTGGGCGCTTACATGCAGCCAGCGAAAACAGACCCACTTTGAGATCCCCACCGGCGGCAATGTAGTGGGTCTGATTCGTAAGATCCAGCGGTTGGGCCTCTCGCGATCCATAACTAGCAAATTATTCAGAATTATTTAGCTTATGTAATCCGGCTATTATTAACCAAGACCTGTCCACTTTTTGTTCTCTGACCTGCTCCGACCTCCTTGATAGAAATAGATCTTCCCACAGGACAACAATGCACCTAAGAAGCCTCCTTTTGAAGAACATGGACGCCTCCAATATTAATATTGTCAGGCAGATTACGTGCTCTGATTCGTCTGCAATATTCGAGGTAGATCTGGATGGACAAAAGTATGCATTGAAGCTTTTCCACGACAACGGCGACCCTGGATATACCGAAAATGGTCGTGATTTAAACAGATTTCGCTGCGAGTTAAATGCTTATAGGAAGCTTCTTACTTCTGGTGTCTGTATACGCGGTTTCGTACCCAAATTCTACGGCTACATCGATCGAATAGATCCCGCAGTATTCCAGCCTGCTTTACAAGCTTTCACCCGGGATAAGCTAAGGCCGAGAGCAATATTGCTAGAATATTTTCCAAATGCAGAGAGTTTAAACTGCGTGAACTACTCGGACGCACTCTATTCCCAGGCAATTGAGGGTATGCATGAGATACACAGGGCGGGTGTTCACCATCAAGATATCTACCCCAAAAATCTTCTCCTTGTCCGTGGAAACCCCGACAGGCTAGTCTGGATTGACTTTGATGTTGCAACAACCTTCACCGACGTTGAACCTGAACAGATGGCCTACTGCGACCACGAAATTAAGCTTGTGAAGGGCTTTATGGAAGCTCTGGTATGGGTTCCGTTGCTGTCTAGATTAGAATCATTTGGTGTGCTAACTAACGAATACAGAGAGATGACCAGGCTGAGGGGCTCCCGCCAAATACAAAATTCTATTAAGGGTTCCATAGGTGTTTTCATATTTTGACAATGTTTGGTGGCATTTACGCTTGCTTTCTTGTACCAAATATCAGTCGGCGGAGTTTCAAGCAAGGGTTGTTTTGGTTTATTTTACCCCTTTATATAACCACGAATCAACATCTATATTCCCAAGAGCCGTTCTCGAAGCCAACTGGATCCTGCCTTAGCTACACCGTTTGCGCTTCAATCCCCGTCTAAAACGACTTTTCGCCGAAATGCCGGGTATATCTCGGAAGCAGGTAAATTCTCCACAAGAAAAACCGGTATACAGTAATAAATATGGGCAATCGGCATTGCCATTATTATTCCAAGGGAAACATTGTGATTTCTCTAGTACATTCGTGACCAGAGGCAGTGAAGGCGGTTGTTGAATTACAGTACGGCGATTTCGGGGCTCTGCGAACGCCAAAGCTAGGATGTTGATTCTGAGGGCCGACACATTTATCTATATTGAGGAGCCAATTGAGGTTTGTATGAGAGACATGAGAGGAGTGTCCAGGGATGGTCAATAAAGAGGATAGCGGCTATAAGTAAAGGTAGAGGACCATCGTCGTACCCATAATGGAACGTAATAATGTCCCTGAGTGTCTTGCCAATACAGTACGAAGCAGATTGGTCCACTTATGTTTAATATGCTGCTCCTTCCTCACATGGAGACCGAGGGCCATGTAAAGGAGTTTGTTGGTCTTATGGTGGTGTCATCTTCTGATGACCCTAGAGCGTGCAGAGAACATTCTCAAGTTAGGATTGGCCGATGTCGTGGATTTCCAACAACCAGCCGATGCCCAAGGCGAGGTGGCACCGGAAAGCTTGCTCACGACCACATCTACACCGGGCACGATGGACCAATTGAAAGAATTTTACGTGAAGTCAAGGAGCGCGTGTCTGATGGGACACGATTCTAGAATAGTTCTTTTTTGTATCAGTTAGCTGATAAATAGCTCCTCAGACTAGCATAGCGGCATTCGGCTGACCCGATTCTATGAGTCGAAAGAGACTGGTTTGTACTCCTTTGGAAACTGGAATCAAAATCCATAGTAAGCGGCCACTAAACAAGGGCCAGGGTGAGAGCTGAAGTAAGAGCCAAAGTGTCATGTTCCTTCTATACATCTTGCAAGGTCCATCCTTATTCTACGGCTGCTGAGGGCTATCGTTGGAGCAGATCAAGTACTGATTTAGTCAGGTCTTTGCTGGATGGAATGTTAGGTCTCTGCTGGTGCGTTGGTCAAGAATCTCAAAACGCAGAAGGGCGAATGATGGACTGGGGAGGCAATGTTTTTAGTCCTAGTCATCTTCGTGGGGTTCCAGAATACTCGATATCATCCACAATGCGGCCGCGGTTTATCACAAGCTTCACTAGAAGATGCCGCGTGCAGAATTCAATTATAAAAAGGGCCGCTTCCATCCTACTACTATATCTTTGTTTAGCATTGCTTCTCTTCAATCCTGTTATACAGCCTCAATGCCTCAACCCGTCGAAGCGCCTCGTCAACGCTGGGATCCATCAACAATCTGCGAAATCATAGACCCTAGTCGGCACCGCACCTGCATTGGAGTCGCCAAAAATGGGGGTGCGTGTAGGAACAAGGTGTCCAAAGAATCCCGTGAAATGGCCTCTCACAGACTGGAAATCCTAAGTATGGGTCCTATCAATGAATCTCTCGTTTCAAAGCTGCAGGAAATTGCCGGCCTCCTCCTCTGCAAGCGGCGACATCAAGACCAGGCGACTTCCTTGAGCGAGCGGTGGTGTACGCGTCTTGGCCTCTCGCCAGAGCAAGCACCCATACCAAGTCCAGCTCCCTCACACTCGTCACAACGCCGTCATACCCGGAGCGACCGGGTCCCGACAACAAGGGTGGAGCGCCGCGTATCTGGAAGCTCAACAAGCCTGCCCACTACCCAGCAGCAAAGAGAGGAAGTCACTGTCGCCATGGTTCAGGAGAACCAGATACCATTCCATGTGTCATCCACCCGGCCAGCGGTGGTGACCGTCTCGACGGCTTCTGGGCAAACCGGGTCCGTTGTGTTCCGCTCTTTTCGTAAGGGCCGTGACATCTCAGATGTGGATTGTGGCATCTGCCGCGAGCGTCACTCCGAAGACACGGTATACCTTAACTGTGAGGAGTGCGCGGGAGAGTTCCACTGGCGGTGCATGGAGGGCTGGCTCATGCACCGCCCCCCTCGGTCCAACTTTAGCTGTCCTAATTGGTATGAGACTTAGGTATAATGTCGTGGCTTCGCAAAATTGTGGCTAACATGCTTTCTAGTCGGCAAGACCGCCTTTTCGATGGATTTCACGCCGCACGCCCGAGGTCATTCCTAGATGCAGCCAGCGAGGCCTCGCAGTCTGCTACATTGCCGGCCGCTCCTGATCTGCCCCGGAGGGATGAGTTATCAGAGCAGGCCCCCCCTGAACCTGAATTGTCGTCAGGATCGTATGGTCCGTCGCCCATGGAAGGGGTTCGCCGTTCTATGCGGCCCACTCGGCGCCCGAAGTACTTTGTCCCATCTTAGCCCGAGACCCGGGCATGAAGACTGTTGAAGAAATAGTATTCCAATTAAGAATAGTCATATTGTTTAATACAGCAATATTTCTTTGATACAAAGTAGGAAGACTATGCCGATCTAACAATCAAGTACAGACAGCGCACGCTCTGTTTCGCGAGAATAGCGAACTTTGTATAAGGATTTTGACAACGTCCACCCTCTTGAGGACATACATAATTCAGGGCCGGTTAGAGCGTATTAAGTAGATTATCTGACACGAGGCAGTGCAAAGTCTGATATCACTCTGGGACGGGTCGCGCACAAATAAGACCAATTGTGGTAGATCTTGGCACGAGGCATAATCGGATAGTGGATAGTGTTCTAAAGATCGGTCGAGCATACATCACATTGAAGAAATTGGCATTTGGTGGCTTTGAGAATATATTACCGCACATTAATGTGATAACGATTTCTGCGACGTGAGCTCTGTGATATTTGAAACCTTATACTATAGAGCCGATTCTTACTACAACTTGGAGGGTTGCCGGAGGGAGGATTGCCAGCCGCAACGTTGCGATGGTTGTATATGCCCTACCCTAACACGACAGAGTCTCGCTGGTCAAGTGCACTGGAGAAAAGGGGCGGAGGTCTGGATATGAATATGTCAAGGGCCTAAATCGGGATCATGCTTGAAGCCTTATTGATCTTATTGCTTACTATGTAAACTATTCATTGTTCATTCTTTTCAGATCAGCTAAAAAGCCAGAAGGAAAACCCATTTAATAGTCACCGAGGTTATACGCCAGGCTTCAAGTCATATTCAGGGAAGATTTCAAAACCAAAGAGGAATAAGGCACGGTAACCACTTCGAGATTCGTGATTGATGCCTCATATTCAAGGCTCTCAGGTTGAGGTGTGAATGGCGAGTATTAACTGGTAACAGTACACATGCCTTGAGGTTATAATATATTGCAAATACTGTTTTTTTATGCCTAAGGCCGATCTGTATCTGAGGAATAATAACTTCAGTCTACGTAGTATCATTAAGACGTCTCAGGACAAGTCAGATGAATGTATAATGTTTTTGAATAAATTGTGCTTTCCAATGGCTATGGTTTGGTAGAATATCGGCGTTATACAATCCTCCATTCAGCTGCATTATAAATTTGGGCTACCGATGATACATCAATTGAAAAAAAAAAAAAAAAAAAAAATTCCGCGGACTGCCACACCGTCTGTTCCTCCCGACGGATTCTCTGACCGACTAAACAGACCTCTCATCAGGTCCTGGATTGCTACAGCCCTTGCTCTCTAGTCCTTTGAGAGTGCTCACGGTATAATGCACAGAAGTCCTTTTAAATTTACCTATTCCTCAGGCTAGCGTTTTGGCAGTGGGAACTAAAAATAGGAGAAGAGTATGGAAAAGTGAAGCTGATTTCGCACTTTACTACAACGTACCACAGATACCAGGCTATGGAACTTCTGCCCAGGTTGGGCATAAATATAATTCTCAATTGATAAGGAAATAAGAAATTCATTGGCTATTACATAACTTGCCCAGTATAAACACAACCTCCCTGATCGAAGAGCAATCGAAAGCTCAAATTTGACCATGCCTTCTTGCCAACAACAGACTCATTGCAGAGACTCTAGCCCCGGTTTCTTTTAAATTCGAAGAGCCATGTTCTGTAGCCTCGGAGAAAGACAAAAGACCATTTTTTATACTTGAGTCTTCAGTGGTTAGACTTGGATGAGCGTAAAAGTTGAGGTAAGTAAGTTGTAATACCATCCAGACAGTTTGGATAACTGTGTTCCCGACCCTTAACTCCCTGGATACTGCTTCGAAAATACCCTCGTCCCCTCTGACCGAGGTCCACCGTTCATATTTCTCGGCTTCACCAGGAGGCTCGCCTCTTCCGCGGACCATGGTATACTCTTCGAGCTTCCTTGAGCCCCCGTACAAATACGCGGGCTTTGTTCCATCTAAACTGGGAACCCAAGCGACTGGTTACCCGTGCCTCTCCTTTCTCACATACTGTTTGTGAAGGGTCAGATGTGGGACATGATAGAGCACCCTCGCATAGCTAAGAGACAAATTGTAAACGGCAGTCCGATGGTAGCTACTGGCCTTCCCATCAACCGTTCCGTCGGATCAAGGCTTAGAATCATACAACGAGGGCTTTAAGATTTAATTGAAGCAGCAAAAAGCTTCAAGAGACTGCACCTTAATAGAGGCCCCCAATAAATCTTTTCGGTTACTGGAAAGAGCTTGATTGTAAGAAGACGTGGTATGCCTAGTGAATAGCCTAGCCTTCGAATCCATAGTCACGGCAGGGAAGGCTAAAATTGGCGAATTCAGCTTTCCCGGTCAAAGTGGCTTATATCGATTTATATATGCAATTTATCTTGTTACATGGACAGTATCGGGCTCCCTTTGGTGAAATTGCCTGCTAGGCCATCTGAGCTTCGGCTTCTTCATATGTCCACCTTCAAGTTGAAGAGGTAGTACCCATCTGCACCAACAAATCAAGGCAATTTTCATAACCTATGTCACTAATTAGCTAGTCATTGCAATTGCAACATCTCTTCACATACAGGTTATGATATCGTCCTGGCGTATTCCTTCTTCGCAATCAACATAGCCAGAGTAGCTTAGGTACTCGGATACCCCGACAATATGTGCTACTAGTTCATGCAGCCAATCGTAAAGACTCTCCTTAGAGTCAAAATCTAAGCAAGTACCTCTTTGAAGTTCTTCTAAGGTATACCCGCCCAGACCCAGCCAACATTCGTTGACTTTTGCCCAGACATCAATGGCATCATTTTCAGTAGGCATCCACTGGCTCTGCTCCTGAGTGCCTACCAATCCAGGGAACCTTTTTTGGTGCGCCTCCAAGAGGCTGTGGCCATCTATCGTAAGTAATATCGACGCTGCTTCCTTGACATTACCTTGATTTATCGCCGCTCGGCAGTTTTCAAATTGATCGGAAATACGAATCGGATTGAATGTTTGAGCTCTTCCATAATGCGAAGTATTGACGGCATGTAATGCACTAGGTTCAGGCTTCTGGCGAGCATAATTACCGAGAGATTCATAGTACAGCTGAGCCGCCTGTCTACTCTCGTCGGCACAGCTGCCGTTGGACGTCTTAGCCGTTGCTACTCGCTGTTCCTAGGAAGGTAACAGGACTTACCAAATTTCCTTGGGTGAATACGTCATTTTGCCTCTATCCTTTAGTTCTATGTTGTATTTTTTGAGAAGCAAGTCTGCCAATTGCCTAAAAGGTTCCGCATCTTCGACTTCATTTCCAGTGAACGGATTTTCATTGTACAGCACAATTTGCTGCATGTCTTTCTCAGGGGGATTTGTTTCGAATCGCCATCCATTCAACGGTATCAGGTCTTTTTTCAGTTGATCCACTTCATCCAGGCGGCAATAAATACTTGTTGGCTTCCGATATTCATACTCCATGTCTCAAGATAACGGGTTTTGGCTGGAAACCAATTTTCTTTTGGTAGACGTGCGATTGGAAGGTCGAAATAAATGATTTATTGGAACAGAAATGGTGATGGTGCGTACCGTAGTGAATATGAAGGTAGGTGGCGACCTTTTAAATATCTCGTTGGAAGGGTAGGAATCCCTGGTGGCCGTCGCTATGTGCCCCATACCTCTTGTCGAAGCGCTTAGGCCTTGTAATTCAATTACTGATTCCGCGGGATTTCGAATAATAATCTCGCAGTGTAAATTTTGAAATGAAGGACAAGGATGTCAGCTTTAGCGTAATTAAAGGAGCGACTTAGAAATGAATTGAACATTCCTACCTCGCGCCATTCCACTTTGGTTGAACGTTCCTTGGCGCGTGGGTTAAACCAAATCCAGCTAAAAATGAAGCAAAGTAGGTCGTCTTGGTGACTTGATTGTGTGGATTCCTTAAATCCACATTGAAAAAGTGATGCATAGTAACCAGTTCCCCTATTAGACTGGGCTATGGCTGAGATAGAATCGTTGGTTTGGTAATATAAAGGAACTATCTGTCTACTGCAAGGTAATAATCACGTGTATGTGGATCACATCGGATTTTGAGAATGTCCGTAGAATAATATGTTGGATGGGAATGAAGCATGACCATCATGTTGCCTTTGTTTCTCTCGTTGGCATTGTAACCTCCCTGGTAGGGTTTTACATCTCTCCATAGATAATCTTTTGAAGTAAATATTGCAACCTTCGGGAAAGGCGCCATTTTTTTGCTAGTGTAACGGCCGAAGCTTGTTTTTGGCGCGGTAGATGGTAACCTGCTGGTAATCCGTTAGCATAAGAAATAAACCTTTTAATGTGTCTTCATACTTGACTCTCCAAAGTAAATGAGATGCAGAATCCAACACACTGTCTGCAGGTTTGTATCTTCCACATGTAAATCACGGCTTTCACCCCTCCGAAGGCTATCCCGAAATTTTTCCGCTAGATAAGGGCTCTCTGCGGCGAGGACTGTGCTGTGAACAAGTATGCTCCGATCTCCGACGAGTATCTTTGCATCGGAGCCTTCTCTATCAATCCATGACCTTTTCCGCCTTTCTTGTAATGCATGCCCAATCAAACCTAACAGTGGCATTTTTGTCCAGAAATATCTATGTGTCGTTAGGAAGATATATTATATATATGTGTGATTATCCCAACATACAAGTGCGATATACAGACATCACCATCTGATATATAGTGCTTTGTTAGGCCTGAGTCGAAAACGGATCAGTTCTGATATCAAAGCCCAATGGAGGACGCAGGAGCTCACTGTCCTACTTCTTACTCATCCCGGCCCCGAACTTTGAGAGACAACAGCGTACTATAATAAACATATTTTGCCTGATTCACAAATGTAACACCAATAGATATTGAATCATATTAGGTTGGTAAAAAGTTCATACATCCGATGAGCACAAAATAAGTATTTGTTTCGGAAATTATTGTACCGAATGTGAGATTGCGTTGGACTATATTGTTGGACATTGACTGTATCCACTTATTGTTACAATATCTTATTTAGCACCGAAGAAACGGAGGCAAGAGAAACCAGTTATACTCCTCTTTAAAATAGACTGAGGGAATTAGTTTCTTTTGTGTTTAACCAAGTAATACTATTACCCTGGGAACTGGAATCACGGACAGGTTATTATTCGTAGTTCGGCTTATCTTCTTTACGCAAATTATCTTTCAGGCTGAATTTTACTAATATATTACAGATTACCTAGACCTAAACGACAGGTCACTAGTCGGTATTTGAAAAGAATAAAGGGTTCCACTGTATCCAGGGAAAAGGGAAGCCACGATAAAGGTTCTCTGGTGTACGACTCTCGGCGAGACCATGGGTTAACACTCTCTAAAAACAATGGTTTTTAGTTATCTTTTATCATATATGAACTAGTTACATGCTATAAGCGGTCTTGTTATGCACTCCATCAGATTGTTTTCAATGATCGCTTCGTCCTTTGGTTTGAATGAGAGTGGGCTTACAAGCAGGCTATCCGGTGCTTCGCATACTGGTTCTGGTGCAGACAGGCGAGGTCCCTGGTGTCCTACCAGGCCACATGATTGTTTTCAGACCTACGCAGCCCTATGGTAGTCACTGTAGACTGTAACTTATGAGCCAAGTATTGTTCGCAAATATATTATTATTATCCGACTACTCTGGTTCTTGTGAGAAGCTTTCACGTGCCCTCTGGTTAAAACTCTTTAGAGCAGTTATAAATTCGTTGCGGGCTGTCGGTAGCTTGGCTTTTGTTGGCGAATCAAGGAACAGATGGCAAGTTGCCCAGGCACGCTTGACCTCCTCCGGTGTCGCAACTTTGTCGTATGAATTAAGGATCTGCGCGAGCGTCTCATAGTGATCATCCTTCAATGATTCATTAGAGATATTTTGCCGCCCCTCAAGAAATCTGAGCCCTTCCAGTGTCGAGGGTAAGTGAGCCGAGGTATAGAAGTGGCCACCGACAACTAAAGAATCATCTGGCGTGAAGACGGCGTGTGGACATGATGGGGGCATGATACTAAACAGATGTCAGATAGAATAATTGCAAGACATAAGGTAACTTACAATAGATCACCTGGTCTTAACTCCACTCGAATCCAACCACCGTCGTATCCCTTGAATTGTTCCGACCCAAGTCGTGCCAGTAAGCGAACCGCATTAAG
>NW_022476179.1:0-26197 GCF_009193645.1 Aspergillus pseudonomiae
TATAATATTGAGTTTTATAAACTATTTTATTTTTTTTATTTTATTTTATATTTCTATAATAAGCGGTAATAAATATCTATTTTTAATTATAATTTTATTTAATAATCGATAATTAATATATAATTATAGGTTTTTTTCTTTTTTAAATATAATAAATCTAAATTAAAAAAGAAAAGGATATACGAAAATATCTAATATCTATTATCTAAATAATAGATATTTTATTATAGTCTATATATTTAGAAAAATATTATTTCAAAGCTTCTACTAAATAGTAAACTTTTTAAAAAAATATTAATATTATATTAACTAAAACTAGCCCTATAATACTTAGTATAAATATATAATTAGTATTAATTAATTTATTATCCTATAGAATATAGCTATTAAACTAGCTCCAAAATATTTATTTAATAAAATATATTAAGACTTTGTATATCGCACTATATCATATATAAAAAGGATAAGCCCTATTTACGATAGGTTAGTAAAATAGATAAAAGAGATACTGGAGTTATAATACCCCAAGGCATAGAAAAAAAAGATGTGTCAGTTTATTTCCCCAACCCTATGCCAAGGAAATTGAAGGTGCCACCAAGCAGTGTGAAAGGCTGTGCTTCCCCTTGTTAACTTAAAAAAGCAGGAGCGATCAGGTGGTAGACATATCAACAACATCTTGAGCCCACCTTCACCCCTGGCGGCCATGGCCAATGGCGATGCGGAGGCTCTAATCCTACGAACCAGATTTGGACTCTGCCGTGCTATTTTGGATTTTGGTGTGGGCCCTGGAGACTCAGGCGCTTCACTACGGTACTGAGGATTTGAGTCTCGTGTGAAGTCGGAGTGGAGTCGTCGGAATAAAAATTTACCTCCGGATGTCACTGATCACAAGACAGCCAGGCACTGTCCAGGAGCATCGGCACAGTAAAGCTTATTCAAGCTAGCCGAAGTAAGGTTGAAAGATATTTAAGATGCCTCTATGGGGGAATTACATCCATTGCCGTGAAATCGTCTCGTGAATACAACTTCCTTAGCCATAAGTGCGTAGGAACTGCAGTCTCAAAATGAGCTTCGAGATCCGTTACGCCACAGAGTCCGATGCCCCCAGTCTGGCTGAGATCAATATCGCTAGCTTCTCTCACCAACCTTTGTGGAGCAACGTTTCCCCTTCGCTGGAAGCGTCTGTGGTGTTTCCGTACAAACTGGCACGGTGCCTGGAGAGAATCAGACATAGCGATGCCCACATACTGGTTGCAGTCGATGTCAGCCAGCCGTCAGAGAAAGTAGTGGGATACGCATCATGGTCTGTTCCGTCGGTCTTGCCCCTTCCACAATCTCATCGCCGACGGATTGAATTGGGTGAGGGTGGAACAGCAACTACTGAGAGTATTGAGCAGCTCAGGCCCGAGGGCATGCAGTGCGGGATTTATGAGAATATCATAAACATGCTAAAGGAGGAGATGGGTCGGTGTGCCGGACCAACAGATATAAGTAAGTAGCTTCGACACACACTTGTTTTCTTGAGATCGGACACGGAGATCCCACCACTTTTACGAGCTGGATGCTTTTGAATTTCACAATGCGTTGTTAATCCTGGTCTAGCATTGGATTATCTTGCCACCCTTCCTGAGTACCAGGGACAAGGAGTAGGATCATCTCTTTTGCGGTGGGGTATCAAATTGGTGCAAGAGCTGAAGCAACGGATTCTCCTCGTGGCTACTACAGATGGATACCCGCTCTATTCCAAGTTGGGATGGCGGGTTTTGAGGGAGATAGTCGTTGACTACAGAGAACTAGGTGGGCATGGCGAACAGATATTCACTTTGATGGTATGGGACTACTGCTGCGCGACGGAGCTGAGCTGAGCACCTGTGCGCCAATCGCAGACTAAGAAAATCCTTCCCTAGACTTCTGAACCCAGAGATTGTTCGTTTTACCATCGTTGGGGAGTACTACCTAAGTGAATGATTCCTTTTCGTTGTGCGCGGCGAGTATGTCAGAAGACACTAGCCAAATTGAAGGGGGCCCTATTAGGTAAATGGAATTTGATATATTGAAGTCCGTGTAATGTAAAGTATTCCTTTCACCGGAAGAGGTAGAAGGTAGATCAGTGTCTTGAGGCCTGAGTCGCAATTTTGGGCTCCAAAAAGCATATACATCCCTCACTGGCGTTCCTCGGCCATTGAGAATCGGCTCAAAGATCGGATTCGCTTCCCGTAAACAAAAAGCAGAGTCGGTATAGGAATCATTGCAACTGTCAAGAATCCTAGTAGACTCGTCGCCCAGGCGACCCCAAGTCTGTGGAACATCTGGGTGGCAAAAAGGGGGAATGCGCCACCAAAACTGCATCGAACGAGGGTGTTGGCAGCCATGGCCGAATTGGCGAAAGGTAGATACACATCAACCAGGTAGTTCAAGCCCTGCATGAAGACAACCAGTATGCCACAGCCGATCGGAACCCCAGCAATGGTCTGCGCGACCCACGAAACCTCCGGCTTGGACGTCCATGCGAACCAAAATAGACCAGCAGGAAGAAGGACTGCTGCAATCATCATTGGGGGTAAACGCTCTTCTGGGATGACATATCCATGCCGTTCCAACTGCCGGACGAATCGGGTTTTGGTGACCACGATGATCAGACCACCTCCGCAGAGGACACCGACCAAAATTGCCAGGAACGGAAGCGCTGCGACACCGAGTTGTGTCCAGCCGCGTACCTCGGTGAAGGCGACTGGGTAGGACTCAAAGAAGAGGTATAGGATACCATATATGAGTGAGATATAAATGGTCAGGCAATCGAGGATGGGCTCAAGGAAGAGCATCTTGAGCGGTCGGAAGAGATACCTGGTAATCATGTCAACCCAAGTCGGCTGGTGCGTGTCTAGCGGGGCGCGAAAAGCTGGATTTCCCGTCTGACGGCGTAGGCACGCCGCACGACGCTGTAGTAGAACCGGACTGTAGGTTTCCGGTACCAGAACGAACGACACAGCCCCGAAGAATGCAGCGCCTATCATAGTGATCCAGGCAGTCCAACGCCATCCCAGGTACGAGTCAACAATGAATCCCCCGCTGCGATATAAATCAGCGCCCAGACAGTCATCAGCGGGCCCACACAAATACTTACAGGATCGGGCCGAAAGTTGGACCGGCGAAACTTGCGATCGAGAAAAATGCAATGGCGACGCCTCGGGCGGTGGGATCCCAAATATCGACCATTGTACCCCCCACAATTGATAGGGGTGCGCAGCCAAAGAATCCAAGAAAAAAGCGACCGACAAGAATCGTCGCTACGTTTTTCCCAAGCGCCACCGGGAGCTGGAAGAGGATAAATGTACCATAGCCGACGAACAGTGGGCGCGTGCGTCCGAATAGCTCCGATGCAGGTCCCCATACGAGAGGACTTATCGCGAACCCCTAGCCAGAGTTAGTGGATCCAGATCCCAGTGCGCTTTGCCCTCCTAACGTCAATGGGGATGCTATACAAAGATTGGCAAGCTCGTGCCGAGAGTCATGACTTCCGCTCCCACATCAAACTCCTTTGCAGTGATCACCGTCACTTCACTGAAGACACTACTCGCAAACGTGACACACAATGTCATCAATGACAGGCTCGCCGAGATCAGGCATTTTCGTGCGAATGTGAAGTTCTGAGGGTTTTCAGGATCTTCCGGGCCGTTCCATTGCACCGCGATGAATTCACCGTCAATCCGGTTCTCCGACGGAGCTTTTGAGAGAATTACTCCATCTTGCTGGCTCGAACTACTCTCGGCTTGTGCCCGTTCGGAGTTCACAGGTCCATCTAGGCTGAGACAGCCCATTCCATTCTCCATATCAAGAAAATTTCTCGTAGGTGACATGGTAGGCGCCTGGATGTTGAGAGGTTGTAGGGAATTGACGATAAATACTGCACTTGTAGATATAGTTTAGTGGAGAGCGAATTTTATGCTTTGCGCGCAGACCAGCTCAGGATTAAATAGTGAAACGAGATATACAAAATTTTACTTCATCGGAGCTCTGCCGTAGTTCCGACATTATTAGGCCGAAACTTTGCGTTTCCAATCATACTTCTCTCACCAGTCGTCAAGCGAAGACCCTGGGCTCGGCCATTTCCTGGATAATAACTGACCCACTTATTGGTTTGCCGTTAACAATCACTACCTTAATCTCCGAGCTCGGCAGGGCTTGCGAAAGAGAAAGGTTCATCACTAGGACACTCGCCATTTTGGAAGCGATGTTCCGCTTGGTGAAATCCCAAAATTTCTCTGTGGGCAGGCTTAGAAACACACTGGAATTCAGTCGCATCTGCTTATTCGATTACTACTACCCAGATAATGCCTAAGCTCATCCTCAGGGCTCGTCTAAACCCGGCTAGATTGGCAGTTTACGTTACTGAGACCAGGATTTACTACCACAGACCGGATTAGTGTCCCTTTACACACATTTTGTAAGTGTTCAGATGTAATCCAGACGCTGCTGCTATTGGAGAAGACCGTACCTGGGTCTGCGACCCTTCTGGTCTCACAATTGTCATTTTTCAGCATTGCATATCTCAAGAATTGTTGTCTTCCCGCCGTGACGTGTACTCAAGGGATATCCATAACTAAACCAATACATAGCTGCAGGTTGACGCTGATGAATAAGACAGGAGAGTTCTATTGCCTATATATCTCAGTCAACAACCACATCAGAATGGCTCTTTGGCGCTACTATAGTCTTCAAGAAGCTGGCCAGGTAGGTGGTCCGATGGAGTTCCATTGCTCCCGGTCGAAGGGAAGCGACCTATGTCTAGATATCCAGGATAATCAGGCTATAAAGATTGATGAATACGACATAGCCAAGAATATATATAATCACCCTAGCCTGGAGTACTGTCGTCTCTGGAACTCTAATGACAGCCACACTGACTTAGAGAACCCCGATACTGGGCTTCGCTCAAAACCCGAGTCTCCTCCGTAACTTGACTTCACTGCTCGGGTGTACCTGTTTATAGTCATGAAACCAATTTTGTACGTACTGGGTTTTGGGAATTAAAACTTCAAGTGGAGTCACAAGCAAAGAGGAATGAGAGCTTCCCCTAAAATCATAACAAAACAAAATCTGCACCTCGCAGTTTCCCATCCGTAGTTGTTGTGTCATTGAACATCCTGCCAGAGCATAGCCGGTGGCTTGAAGTAGGAGTACGCCCAACTTCGGCCCCAGGCCTCGACACAGAAACCGAAAAATTGTTTACTTCAGTAGATGTTTCCCTTGGTCTGACTCATTCCTCTTACACTCACATTTTTCCACATTACAATGCCAACGACAATCAGAGGAACGAAACATATCCCGGCAGCCAAAAGCCAACGTTGAACCTCAGTATAGGCTTGAACTATCGCGATGCGGGTTGGACTCCCCCAAGGGTATTGAAGCTGCTCCACTAAGCTTCCGTAGATTATTGGCAAGTTTTTCTGGTCAGCTGCAGGTAAATATTCCCGAAGGTAGTGAGGCATGAGATTTGTCCAGATTGCAGTAGCCAATGTTGACCCAATGGCGGCGCCGAGGGAGGAAAACAACCCGATTAGGGCTGTGATCACTGCTAAGTTTTCATGACCAACAGAAGACTGTGCAGCCATGCGCTGGGTTGCTATGAGGGTGCTTCCCGCAACGCCGTTGAACACCTGGCACATGACGACATAGCCGATCGATGTTTGGGAAGTCCGGAAATGAATCAGCAGGCCAGTGCCCAGGAGCATGAACGGAACCCCACCCATACCAAGCCATTTGAACTGCCCAAACCGCTGGATCAGTCTATAAGAATTAGCAGAATGCTCAACCATCAGTCGATATGCAATACTAACAAGCCAATAACGACGGCCCAAAAGCAGGACACCAGCACATAGGCATCCGAAACGTAACCGGCATTTTGGATGCTCATTTGCTTGACGACTTGCAGATATGAGAGAAAATATGACGCCCAGCAACTGAGAGGGTGATGAGAATGGACCAAAACCTGTTTGGGGGAAATAGAGTGGCAGGAGGAAGGCGTACTAAAAGCTGATGAACTGAGCGCAAGCTACGATGCACGCCCCTATAATGCTTTGATCAACCAGGTGGTTGAATGGGAGAAGCGACGTGGGAGCAACCCATTTTTCCCACACCGCAAAGCCCACAAGCGCCACTACCCCAATAACCAGCATTGCGATAATGTATCCGGTGCTCCAGCCGTCTGGTGCCCTCGCGGCCAGGTTGAGTGGAAGAAGAAGGAGGACAAAGCCCGCGATTAAGAGAGTCATTCCCACAACTGTGATAAAGTCAGAAAGACCAACTGCAAGGGAAGTAATGCTAACTGTCTAAGGATTTGCAATGATTCCAGAATGCCAAGAGGCGGCCATGATCCGAGCACAAGGTCTCGCCTGTATTGGACCTTGACCGACGCTGATAATACAGGAAGAGTATGATTATGGGTGCGGCAAAAAAGGGTGTTGTGATGGTGAACACCCCAAAAGCCCACCTGAAATTGGTGTGCTCTAAAAATAACTGGGCAACTCGAGGGCCCGCGAAGGCAGTCGCGAGGTATGGCGTTTGCGAAATCCCCAGAATCACCGAACGGTTGACCAGAGAAGTTGTGTCGGCAATGAAGACGTTGATGATGTAGTCTAGGCCATTGTAGCCAACCCAGTAGAGCACCTGAATGAGATATTAGGGCTGATCATGGCTAACGTGGAAAAGACGGAGTACTTGTGCGGCGGCGAAGGTTTGGACATTCTGGCAAGCTGCCATCATAATCAATCCTGCATATTGTTAGGCAAAGCCAATGCTTCAGGCCCGATGATAATACCGGATGTGCATAGAACTGTCATCAAGAAAAAACCTTCCGTTCGACCCCAAAGATCGAGTATCTTGGCAACCGGGAGGTTTGAAACGCCACCAATGACACCCGATATCATTTGGGTCGTTGCGGTGAGCGAATGTAATTGAAACGATGAGGTGACGTAGGGGGCAAGGGACGTTGTGACCTCTTGCTGAAGAGAAACTTCGAAGAGGAACAGATAGAAGCTGTCAGAATTAGTGCGCATCCTTTGCAGAGAGAATGGTAGAAGCTATACAGCAGAAACATTGCTATCAGTGCTTTCCTTGGCCACGAGGATGTCACGTCCTCGACATTACGAACGCCTCTTTGGATATGCTCCGTCGCATTTCGAGAAGCCGAAGCAGGCGAGATCAGATCTTCAGCAGCCCTCCTTGTAGCGGAAACGGAAGATGTAGCCGCACCCTTGTCATTTCTATCGGCTCGACAGCCCACATCGTTGTTTGAAGAGTCCATGGTGCAGTCGCTCGGAACCCGTAGTGACAACGGCAGGGATGGATTTGAATATCGTGGGAGAAATATCAATGTGATCGCCGGCCAGAGACAATCAGTCGTCTTATAAACCCACCGAAAGTGATTTTAGCGCTGTTTGTGGAGAAAGGATTCATCGTGTTTGGGCGCACAATCGGTTTGTCTCGTTGCCGGGCTTGTACCGGAGATCAATCTGATAAGATAACTGCGCAGGCAGGTCGGTGTGGCGGTCGGAAATCTTATTCTTCCCCGAAATGACCCATAATGATAGTGTACACCACCAATCATATCTGGATAACGAACAGCCGTTGCCGATGAGTGGGGAGGTTCACTTTTGGAGATCCTTCTTACGTAAAGCACAGCACGTCGGATAATCGGTTCATTTTCACGCCTCCCAAGTCTCGCATCATCTTTTTTACCTAGCCACTTCACCAATGCCACGACAACGAATGACAAGTGCCTGCCAGGAATGTTGCATATCCAAAGTAAGATGTGACACTACGAAGCCAAAGTGTCTGAGGTGTCTGCAAAAGGGGCTTCACTGTGTTTACAGGAAAACTCGATCGCGACGGGAGGACTTTGGCCAGCCGAATTTCACTACCGCCAGAGATGTGCCAGCACACCGAAGACAAAGAGCTATCCATCAGCGCTCGTCGATTCCATTTCAGTTATGTCCACATGGCGGTGGTCATGGGAACGATACTGATTTCGATCACTGTAAAGTAAAGACGCTGATCGGAACTGCATCCGCTGAACTTGTTGACTAACATTGAGGCTGGATCCCCGTCAGCAGATCGATACAAGCAAAACCAACTCCTGCACTCGCTGTCGACTGTTGAAAGTGAAGTGTGACCGAGGAACACCCTGCACACGGTGTCTGAAGGCGGGAAAGGAGAGGGATTGCACATATCCCGCGGCCTCGTCCAGACAGACAACCCAGATCGACAATACGTCCACACGTCACTTGCCATTCTGGAAGCAAAACTTCCATTTGGACAATCATTGGAGCACCGTCCTTGAAAATGTATTTCATATACACCACGTTCACCCGTCTACCTTCTAATAAGAGCATACAGATTGAACAGCTCTTGAGTCACCACCACGAAAGTGGCAACCATTCGAGTAACGAGCAGCAGAAACATGAGCAGGCAGACCCTGAAGGTACGACTTTCTTCGCCGAGATTGACAACCTTTATCGAAGCTCGCGAAGGACCCTACTTTCACATGTCCCTCCTCGCTACATGGCAGAGACTTTTATCAAGTGTTACTTCGACGCCATTGAGCCGGCTCATCAGGTCTTACAATCGGGTTCTTTTCTTGACGAGGTGTCGTCTTTCTGGTCAAGGCCAGGTGCGGCTGATGATTCATGGTTGGCCAAATTCTTTGCGACCCTAGCTCTCGGAAGCCTCCTCCATTGTTCTTGCCAATCGACGGAAACGTCAGCTGAGCAACTTCCGAACACACTCTATGGGGTTGCGCACTCATGTCTAAGACGTACCCCGTACATGGCTCAGCCTAATAGGGATAATATCAGGACTTTGTGCTTGCTCGTTATCTTCAGACAACTCACCAGCCTATTCTGTGTTGAGTCTGACGGCCTTTGGCCAGTTACTGGGTTGATCGTTCGCTTAGCTATCTCATTGGGAGTCCATAAATCGGATCCAAAAAACGGCAGCATGGGGCAAGCCATTCCTACGGCCGACAAAAAACTCTGGCATGCAGTTCTATTTCTTGATCTACGACAGAGCCTTGCGTCTGGGCGCCCAGTCATGACCCCCTATTCGATGTATTGCCATGCGGAAATCACAGACACCGCCAACAGAGACCCACAAGAAAAAGAGCAGACCACCGCATCTAGTGACTGCAACGGATCCCACGATTTTGGGGACATCGGTTTTGGTCATCTTACTCTAATATACGAAGTCCTCGAGTTGTCCTCTCGCGCTCATTCAATTCCCTATGACTTGGTTATCGCATATGATGGACGACTGCGTCAGCTCTTGGGCCATTACCATCGCAGGGTCATGGCGAGCGTGCCGCGACCGCATCAATCGGACAATACAATTTCGCGGCAGCATTTCGAGTGGCCCATGATCAATATTTTTTTACGTCGGGTGCTCTTGGCGTTGCATAACCCTTTCTGCCACCGAGAAAGAGCATATGCAGTGTACCCAACCTCGTATTGGTCAACACTCGAGTGCTGTTTGTCCTTGCTCTCGGAGCAGAATAACCTATGCCAAGGCGGCCTCGAATTGTGTGGGGTGTCCACATTCTTTTACGCAAGACTCTTTCGGCAAGAGTTCTACCTTGCTGCGGTCACAATCTCATTGCGCATACTAGAAGGAGAATCGCCCATAGAGCCATCGAATCATTGCAATTGTAGCAAACGCGCTCGACAAACAATCTGCGATACCCTAATTGCCTGCCGGGACATCTGGAGGGCGCAAAAAGACATCTCGACCTGTCATCGTAAATGCTTTGAGTCCCTCGATTCTGTGCTTCAGGTCATAGAGATTAGAGATGATCTAGCTTAGTACCTTGAGACTTTCTCGAGGCAGGAGGTCTCCTGTTTTTCTTTTGAATGCTACCGAGTAGGATTTAGTTGACAAGCTATGAGGACCTGCCTAATCTGCCGTAATTTTCCATTGATATGCACCGGAAATATTGGTATGCCTGTGTTGCAGAAACTGTTCTTGTTAATGTATGGATAGATTGAGCGTTATGTGACATTTGATCTTTGGATGTTTCTCCGCCTAGAGCTGAAAAATCGAGATCCTTCGTAAGTGAGGAATTTTGGGAGGAAGGTTAGATGATGCTGAGATTCGAACAGTGATCAGGCATTCTATGGTCCCCCTCCATGCTCCACGGGTTATAATGTTTTGGAGGATCTTCCATGATAGAACCATCCGGCTCATTCTCCCAATCTAGCTTCACCTAGAGCCGCAGCACACATCACTCGCGCAAACTCTTCAGGATGTGTCACATAGCCACCGTGCGAGCCAGGAAACTCCAAGATCTTCTTCCTAAACCTTTTGGCAAGCACGCGGTTCACGGGCAGGTAACACGACGTCTCACTAGACTCACGCCCACCAGCCAACACCAGTTTGTCCGCCCTCTGACCCAAAACCTCCATATTCGGAACCGCACAAGGATATTGGCGGAGCTCACGCTCGTACCAGTACATGGCGTTTCCCCCAACGAAATCTCCTTCGCGAGCATCAAACACTTTCGCCACTCCTGCAGCTTCCTCAACCCCACTCGCAATCCCTTCCGCAAATAGACGGGCCGATAAGAGTACACCAGAGCTCACATATTTGTCGTAGCATTTGAGGAAAAAATCCCGCCACCAAGCACCCTCGGGATGGAATTGGATCAGAGGAGCTTCGTGGGCAAATACACGTTCCACAACCCCGGGGTATTGAATAAGAAGCTCAATCGCGACAATTGCTCCAGAGCTATTACCCAGCACAAATGCTGGTTTCTTAGAGACATGTTGGATAAGTTGCTTCGCGTCGTCCACGTCTGTAGACAGCCGGTTGGCGTAATCCTGGGCGGCGGTTAGGTAGCTGCGAGAAAAGCCACGACGGTCGTAGGAGACAACCATGAAGTAGGTACTCAGTTGCTTAGCCACATCTTCGAACACTGTATGTTCGCCAGTAGCACCGGGTATGAGCAAGAGGGTTGGGCCGGAACCTTGCACAATGTAGTGAATGATAGCCCCGGGCACGTCCAGGTGAAGAGAGGTAGCCATTGTCGAATGAATTGTAGCTTGGGAAACATGAGCAGAAAGAGAGCTATAGATGTTGAGGTATGGGGAGATCCTACTGAGTTTTTAAATCTTATCCATTGCGCATTTTTGATGTTTGTCTTGGAATGCTCGTCAGATCGGAGCAGAAGTGCGGATTAATCAGTTGGCTCCGTCCGAGATCCACTCACCTGTCACACGCAGCGATTTAGTTACCTATAGTATACAGTAGGTCGTGGGGTAGATGTTTTGAGCGTCAGGTATCCGACACCGTGTTTGCGGTCCATTCTCAGACTGGTTTCCACCATGACCAATTCTCATGCGCGACCAACTCGGGTGTTGAGTTTCCTTAGCTTATGAGCAACCCTAACCAAGCTACTGCTCTCACAAAGGTGAGCTGCGCTTTTAACATGGCGATTGAGCCATCCCAATATAGCGACGCGTTTTTCTCTGTCCCACTGTAAGTCATCATGTCAATCATATATTCATCGAAAGATCGCTCTCTCAGGAAAATCATTTAGGCCATTAAACCATTCCAGTACAATTCAACAGACTAACTTTCAACCGTCGATATTATATGGGGCACACGCAATAGCGCCATTTCTACCAGCACTTGAAAGAGACCCAAAGCCATAAAAGGAACCTAGCATTGAATGCTGGCATAGTAAATAGAGGCACAGGAAGTAGAAAGAGGGGTTGTCCTTTCCTCGTCGAAGCATAGACTAAAACAACAGGATCTCCACGATGTTGACAGTCAATATTAGCATGCAGGAGCAGATATGTGACATTGTGCATCGCACATTCGGAGATAATTAACCCACGCACGCTGCTACCGTGGTGGGTAATGAATTTTACGGTAGTATACAAGACTTAGAAACAAGGTAATCCAACGGCCCTTGAAGCGATGACAATCCTATTCAGCATTATCTCAAGACCAGTGGAGCATTCACCCGTGAGTAGGAACAACGTGTGTAGCTTCGAACTCGGGGCCATGAGCACAGCAGATCGTACCTATTCGGCAACCCGCGGTCGGTAGAACTTGACGGAAATCTTATCTCCTGACCGAGATCCACTCAGACTCTGAGCAGTCAGCCACAGAACATCCGTCCATACCATTCAGCAAGAAGCCTGTCAGCAACCGATATAAACTGGCATGGGCGCTGAGCATTGTGTCTCAGCCTTGATCGAGCAATAGATCTGTGAAGCACCATAATGACTCCATCTCGCATTGTAGTGATCGGTGGCTCTTACGGCGGCCTAGCAACCATTCAAAACATTATTGGGCTGCTGCAAGGAAGAGGACTGCTTCCGTCTCCGATCCAGCAGAAGATACCGGAAATTTTACCTCTCCTGAGGCCACGCATCACACTTTTAGATAAACGGGATGGGTTTTGTACGTTATACAATAGCGATTCACTGCAGTTCAGAAGAAATGCTGACATGGGCTGGATCTACAGTTCATACGATGGGTGCTCCACTGGCCTTGACGGACCAGACCTATGCCACAAAAGCTTGGACATTGTATAGAGACTGCAATTTTCAGCAGTCAGGAGTTCAGTTTATCCACGCTCGAGTGTTGTCCGTCAACCCGGACGAAAAGGTTGTGAAGTACCAGGACTTGGACATGCGATCGGATACCCCCAGAGAAATCTGCTATGATTTCCTGGTGACAGCTACTGGTACCTACAGACCTTCTCCGGTGGTTCCAGATCAGTACACAAAACAGAAGTATTTAGTGAGAAATGGCGAACATTTCAGGGATCTTCATGCAGTGGACGCACCGGTCATAGTTGTCGG
Source organism: Aspergillus pseudonomiae (assembly GCF_009193645.1). Taxonomy (NCBI): domain Eukaryota; kingdom Fungi; phylum Ascomycota; class Eurotiomycetes; order Eurotiales; family Aspergillaceae; genus Aspergillus; species Aspergillus pseudonomiae. The sequence continues at coordinate 12,861 of NW_022476179.1, forward strand.
AGGAGGTGAGCAGTGAAGGCGAGCATCCTTTATGTTTAATTACTCACCCCAGGACTACAGGAGCCGTCGGCGTTGAGACGGCTGCCGAGATGGCCCGTGCTTACCCTTCGAAGCGGGTTATACTTGTTCATTCCCGGCAGGAGCTCTTGTCGTCGGAGCCGTTACCCGCCGAGTACAAGAATCGTGTCAAATTTTTGTTGCAGCAAGCTAACATAGATTTATACATGGGGCGGCGATTCATCGACCAGACTCGAGTATCCACTGACAATGGCAAGTGTTCTGTGCGAGTGACCTTATCGTCGGGCGAAGTCATACAAGGCAGTACAACCATATTTTGCTTCGGCAGAGAAACCCCAAATACAGAGTTTCTCCCACTGGATTTTGTGAATGATGAGGGTTTTGTGGTGATCAACCCAGAGTAAGTGTACTTCTCCTATTGTGGTTTTATCTACCTGTTCGCCGCTCATATGAATTACCAAACTGCAGTCTTTCTTTTGCTGGACCGGGCCCGAACGCCCCCGACCACTTTGCGGTTGGAGATGCTGCTTTGTGGAATGGCATTAAAAGTGTCGGTGGCGCATTATTCATGGGACAGTGTGCGGCAATCAATATTGTCGGCCGCATCGGTGCACGAAATGCGCACGATAGGGCATATCAACTCAAACCGGTAGAAATCCCATCTTTTCCGCTACTCATGTATCTCGCCGTTGGAAAAAGTGCCGTGTCGCTAGAGCCGGATGGGTCGGTCCGGAGTGGTTGCGATATCCACGACATGTTTTTCGGTGAGGACTTGGGGCTACAGAGTAAGCAGATTTCAGCTACCCATGTTCATATTAATAACCTCAATTAACACCACGGAGGGATTCTTGGGCTTTTGAGGCTATCGGAGTCGGCGGGAGAGGACTAGTTAGCTCGATATAACGTGCGAGTGGATGAGTGCCGCGCTTCCACCTGATTTTAATACCCTGACAGTATAACTTATATCCTATACTTGCTAAGGAAGGTTTGACTTTCGTCTTCAATACGATCAACTTCTTCGCGAGAACTTTCCCAGAATCATTTCCGACCACGTGGCTTTCCCGTTAATATACTCTAGCCTTGGAATACATCAATCAATGAACGAAGTTTGGCTTTTGGGGGAAGTTCAACATGCCGCCAGCATACCATATTACTCTACACATATACTCCTTCTCATCCTAATATTCCCAGGTGCTTCGTACCCCTGAGCGTCTGGTGAAGTAATCTAAGTTAAGTGTAAAAGTCCTCACTGCCAGCTTCCGATCGTAGACTTCTCTATAAATTTGCACAGCGACTTTCTATATGTTACAAGAACGCTTTCACACCTAGAGCCAATTGGCACCTGTCTTAAATGGTAAGCTAAATATTCTATACCTTACATTATAGTATTAACCCCTACCCCCCTGGTAAGGGCCACTTAACTAGTAACCCCCTAGCATTTGGCATAAGTATGACTGAGCGGACTGGTCTTCATCACCTTTTTAGGGCCGAGTATGGGCTTCGGTATGGATTGCATGGTATAGTAATACTTTAATGACTGACCTCTAATGGTACCGTCCAGTTCCAGACCGCTTTGCGCTAGGAGCCGACTAACGACTGCGGAATGCCCATTATTGATTGCCCACCAGATAGGAGTTTTCCCTTCCACATCTTTGGCATTGATATTGATATCAGCTTGATCAAGTAATATATTAAGCATTGGGAGGTAACCGTCATAAGGTCCCAGTCATCGTGCCTAGGCCAATTAACCTGGTAGACCTTGCAATTGGAAGTTCTGCAGTCCAATGTTTGATCATTCACTGCGGTACCTGACGCCCTACTTCGAGGACTCAAAGACAAGTTTGTGTCATAACAATCGCTGGTCTTAAGCAACGATGCGATCTTCATGATAAGGCTCGGTATATAGGAGTATAGGAGGCATGGATCTCTCGTCTCCTGATCGAAGCTGCTTATTAAACTTGGTAGCCTGTCTAGTCTGAATCACGTGTAATTCAAGCGGTACTAGATCAGTGAAGGCTCTACTTCTCGTTATTAGCAGACGCAGATATTCTTACTGTCTATTATAGATAGTGGCGAAATATATATGCCAAGATATTGGATTATTTTACAAGGAGGGGTGTAAGGCTAATAGAATTGTATAGATTCCGTACTAGGTAGATTACTTAGCACCACAAAAAGAAAATTGTACTAGAAGTGTGAGTGTTTATATAGAATTATATCTGTTTATAATATACTAGCGCTAGTCGCGCGAGCGCCAAGATTGCGTACTAGATCACACTCTTTAGATATATCCACCCGTACTGACCGCATATAAGCCACACGCCAGGGGATTAGTAGTGGGGTGGGTAACCACCAGCGAATCCCCCTTGTTGTATGTTTTTGGTTTCCCTTTTTCACACAGGGCGAATCAATCGGCATAAAGGACATTATTGATCAATGCACCCAGAATAGATATGACGAGGCGTAAAAACACCCTCAAATCATACTATGCTGAACACACTTTGCAGGACCCTTCAAAGCTGTAACATTGGCATTGGTATTGGCCCTGTTGTTACATCTGTAAAGTTAGAGATTGTATAAAAATATACTCTGTACACACTGAATGAATGCCCTTATGCCCAGTTGCTGCAAAAACCTACTTTCGCGGCACAAACAAAGCACTGCTATATACGGTTGCACAGCAGGGAAACTGTGCCAGGTGCATTCCACTGCTCAGGCAGCTAGGAGCACACATATCAATCACAATCACAGTTTTTGACAATATGGTATACGGGGTTGACCGAACATAGTTGTAGCAACAGCCATTCAAAATATGCATAGTTCTCCAGAAGCTGTGATATTTGCCTTTGCGGCGTTGGGACATACAGCCACTGCGATTGAGCCCAGCTGTTTCCAAAGTACCCCACAGTCGTATGCACACACGTCACAGAAGTTATATAAATCAGAAGCCGATATCACTATCTCCTTGTCAGGCGGAAGCAGTCAAATTAAGCATAACAATGTTACTGAAAATGCTAATACTAGAATATAATTGATTCCATCAGTGGCCGCAAAAATGAGACAAAGGAAAGATCACCAGGCGTACATGACTTAGATTAAGTTGTATACTTATCCTATCAGGTATATACTGCATCAAGCAGCAGCTCAACCACTATCAAATCAGTGGCAGCATTGGATAGAGCCAAAGGCCCACACCCCCCTTGGACTTTTATCAAGCAAGCCTCATGTGACACCCTATGTAACATTACTTATTTTATCTTGACTAGAGCATCCATTCCCTGTCCTGGGAGCATTAAGACCACGTCCAGTCAAATGTCTCTTCCCATGTAAACCCTGGCGAATTAGGGAAACTGTTCAGCAGTTCTGTCCATAGCTCGGTGATATCCTGGCCCGCAGGATTGTTGGCCGGATGCTCATGAGCACACGGAAAGTTATCCGCTGAGGTAAAAGACATGTGGGCATACTCCTCTGGGTCATCTGCTTTCCCAGTGGGCACTGTTTGACTTCCTGGAATTTCGGTTTCTTCAGATGAGAATGGTTGTGTCGGAAGGCCGGCACTATCATATGGCGTTGAAGGCGACGTTGGACCAGGATGGTTACCATTCACATCCACAAATTCTCGCGGTAAGGATAGACGTGGCTTCTGAATGATACCTATTAATTGATCGAGCGCTCGGATCATGTTTTTCGTAGGCTCCCCCAAGGATCTCTGCTTTCCTCTCAGCATTTCGCATTCGCGAATCAAGTTCTTCCTTCTGTCCCGTGCACGAAGCTCATCTTTATCCCGCATAATATCAATGGTCAAGAGAAGCAGGGCACCAAACGAGTGTTGGTCAATACTGTGTGAATGGAAGGAAGGGCAAAGATCTTCCGGTTCGACTGTATGACGAATATTCAATAACTTCTCGGCGCAGCATATTCCAAGATTGACCAAATCAGAGCAAGATGGATGGCTCCCTCCTCGAATAAGAAGTGGCCTTAGCAAACGGCCAAGTCGTGAGTATAGTCCAAACAATAATACATGCCTTTGCCGGATAATATAGGGGTGGTGGGCAGCCAAGACTGCTGTTTTATTTCTGTTTTCTTCATCCATCTGGAAGAACCATGGCAGGTTTCCCTCAAATGCGTTAAACCATCCAACAATCTGGCGGATCTGCTCGTGATCTGGCATATCTGTTCTTTGGTGGATGCTTTGCATAGAATCTACCATATCTCGACATACCTCAGCAAGCTTAATACGTTGGATGAAGAATGACATTGATGTTGGCTGGTCCTCGGGTAGCGAATTTGGGGATGGTCCGTCGGCACGGATATCGGCATCGTCTATGTTAAGGGGATATTTGACCGCCATAAGCTTCGAGTTGATGCTATATATTCCCTCCTGGCTTCCTGGGACACTGGCAACAAGCCTCGAGGCGCATCATTAGCATTGCCCTGTGTGCAATTGAGATGAAAGGATCGAACAAACCAGTCAGTAGACGCAAGATGCCACCAGAGACGGCGCTTGAGTTCTGTTACAATGACGTCGTCATCTTCTGTTGGATGATGCGCGTCGAGGCGATGGATCTTCATTTGAATTGCCTTCGAATGTGCGATACCTCTTAGGGTATGGAACATAGATGATTGGCCTTCCGTGTCCCATATTAAATACGTCATGATCAATATTGTCTGCAGAGATACTAGTGACGACGAGCGTATTGCATCTGGCTGCAATAGTGCAAATATGACTGCCTCCTTCCATGTATTGTGCCACTTCGACGCATCCTTCAGTTGGTTAGATATTGAGTGGGAGTGTGAATGGCAGACATAAAAGGCGCTGGATGCGAAGATGGAAAGGAACAGGATAATCGTTTCATGTAACCCCATCATCGATCCCGATAGTTCATTGTAAGTGGCCTCCAGGTGAGTGCGCGTGGAAGGAACATGAATCTCGCGGTGCAGACAGTCCGCAGTCTGAACATAATGTTCAAAAAGTAGCCGAGCAAGATGAATATCAGGCAGAAGACTTTGCAGGTTTCTCCACTTGACATTGTTCGGTACATCGGTAGCTGGTGGGTCATGATGCTGGAGTGTTTTGGGAGATGCCTCTCCAGAAGCTTTTCTGTCATTCAATAGAATAAATTTGGGATCGCTCATGGATATACCCCTTGCTGGTTGCTGTCGTCCAAAGCTCGGCTCGGTAGCAGAGCGTGGATTAGAAGCAATGGCCTCAAGATTGTCCCATGTCTTGGGACTGTCTGCTCCATGATGACTTTCTGCTAGCATACAAGATGGGGGAGTAAATTGGGGTGTTCTTTGGAACTCCTGTCCTAGCGCGGAGGTGGAAAGGAGAGCGCTTTCTACTCTCTTAAGGCGGTTGTTGATTTCCCGAACATTTCTTTATCAATCGTCTTAGCAATGGCATAATAAAGCGTTAGGGTCTCGCACCGTTCCAGGGATACAAGTTTGTCATCTGGGATAAGACTATGGTGTTGCTTCTCAGATGGGTCCTTGCTCGAACCTAAGGAGGACTGTACAGGTTTAATCACTTCCGAAGGGCGTTAATCCTCTTGCGTCAGGCAAAATCACTTAAATTAGACACAGACTTGGAGAAGAGATATCTTACCTGACACATATTCGCATTCAAAGCCTCTGGAAGTACAGTTATAGCACGGCCGTTTCTTGTCGCATCGAACCTTTTTCAGACGGCAGAACTCACAGGACACGGGCTGCTGCCAAGCACTGCGCTTGGGAGCTGGTCCGGCTTCTGCAGTTGAACGCTTCATCACGTTCAGGGGGTTTTGAGTGTCCAGTTCCAAGCTCTGTTGTACGATGTAAGATTGGCTTGAAGTCTCTACGGTCTCACTGTCTTGGTGTCTCGCGCCGTGATTGGCCCACTCGGACCTCCGCGGGGCTCCGCGGGGCTCCACCCCGTCCTCACGCCCTACCAGCCGCTTTGCTTAGAGGCATAAACAGCTAAATTATGAGTCAATGGAATCGGCTTTGGCACACCAAGTTAGATGGATGTGTCGTAGACTGCTTTGTTTCTCTGTGTATATAAAAGTGCTACTTTAACCTAGTCTTTCCTCGATCACTAGACTTGAGAGGCTTCAATTAACACCTCGTTTTACAAGCTTGAATTTCCATTGAACTGTTGTACCCTATTTCCTTTTTGATGAACCCCCAGTGCTACTTCTGAGCTCACTTTGAAAGAGTTACTTTGTCTATTCCCTCTCTTAGTGTTCGCCAACTGCGAGGATGGACGACACACATCACTCAACCGGTGCAAGTCAGAATGAGGGAGAGAAACGACCGACTTTTGAATCAGCTAAAGTAAACGAACCTCAGGAATTTCCTGACGGGGGCTTACGGGCTTGGCTAGTGGTTTTGGGGGCCTTCTTCGGCCTTCTTATTAGTTTTGGCTGGACGAATTGTATGAACCAAAGCAAGTCCCCGGGGGAGAGAGAGAAGATTGACCCTTCATCACACAGGTGTCGGCGTGTTTCAAGCCTATTATGAGACTCATCAGTTACAGTCAAAATCCCCAAGTATAGTGTCGTGGATCCCTGCAACATCAATGTTCATGATTTTTATTACTGTGAGTGAGAGGCTAACAGATAAGATCAAACACCGAATCCTTAGACTTCTCAGATGACACTAACACTCCCAAATGTAGGGACCTGTGGTTGGAAGGCTGTATGACAATTTTGGGCCGCGTTATCTCCTCTTGATAGGGGCCTTCCTGCATGTGTTCGGTCTCATGATGACTTCCATCGCATCCCAGTACTACCAGTTTATCCTTGCCCAAGCTATTTGCAGTCCCATTGGCGCAGGCATGGTCATGTATCCTTGCTTCAGCTGTGTCACAACATGGTTCATGAAGAAGCGTGCCTTGGTCATGGGTATAGTTGCCAGCGGATCGAGCCTCGGTGGAGTGGTTCTACCTATCCTAGTAGATCGCTTGATGCCTCAGATAGGTTTCGCGTGGACTATGCGAACATGTGCATTTCTAATGTTGGCACTATTAATCGTGACAAATTTCACTGTGAGGCCAAGGCTACCTTCGCAACCAAAAAGCATCGGTATAATAGCATTTATCCGGCCTTTCAAAGATCTTCCATTTCTTTTAACGGCCCTTGCCAGTTTCTTCTATTCGATGGGGATGTTCATCCCGATCACATTCATGGTGACCTACGGCAAATATAGGGGAATGTCAGTTGAACTTGCCGGGTATTTAGTACCGATTTTCAATGCGGCGAGGTAAGTACATACCACACAGTATTTCCATCAGCCTCATGGAAAAGAAACTGGTTAACCAGGCAATGATAGTGGGATCGGACGTATTCTTCCTGGATATGCAGCGGATAGACTAGGCAACTATAATGTCTCTCTTTGTGCAGCATGTTTTTCGAGTATATTCGCTCTGGCTCTGTGGCTTCCCGGACAAGATCAAGCGACGGCAATTGCATTTGCTGCTCTCTTCGGTCTAAGCTCTGGCACCTACACAGCGATTAGCCCGGCTCTGGTAGCACAAATTTCCGATATACGGGAGATTGGCACCCGGTCGGGTACGATGTATGCTTGCATGTCCGTGGCAGCATTGACAGGGAGCCCTATTGGCGGCGCTCTCATCTCGGCTGCAGGGGGGAGTTACTGGAAACTACAGGTTTTCACGGGGATAATGTTGGCAATGGGGACCATCTTCTACATTATAGCCAGGATGCATTTGGCCAAAGGCAAGCTGTGGATAAAGGTATAGTTTTTGGGTCTGGATATACACAACTGTTGCCAAGTGTCCTAATATCAATACTATAATTGGAGATCTTTAGGATGAATGATACTAGTCTTGTTCATATATCATAGATTAGATCTAAATAATGGTTTTAGCCCACTTGTAATATTGAAATGTGCATATGGTTTGTCGAAACTTGAGACAACGAAAATATCAAGATCTATATTTACTCTCAACCAGAGAGCTCTTCATTCCTAGGTTCCGTTCTTCATTTGGGCGAGTCGTTATGTGGATGGCCCTTGCATTGCGCGAGCTGTGTGCTAGTATTACAGTTCCCTCACCAAAATCTAGAACGGCCGATGTCGAAAAATCCGCCGCAGATATCAATATTGTCGTCAATCTAGTAAAAGTGATCCTCGGCCCGTTCCTTTCAGGCGTAACTACCTATAGTGGCCCCAACGAGATTGTGAATTGCGAGACATTCACCATGCCGAAAATCACCCATCACCGTACATATGCACTTTTCATTTGACATTCCGCTCTAACGTCTTTCTCCAGACACCTCTCCGGTGGGCAATGAGGGAGCTGGTGCTTCGACTCACGCTGGATCTGAAGAGATACGGAGAACTGCTATATATTCTCTAGCTCAAGGTCGATTCGGTTTGGGGGTTAAACTGTTTGTATACAGTTATTGGACCTGAACAGTGATAAAGAAAATAGAGTCACCAGCTTAGTCGATTCGCTACTTCTTTCTTATCCAAACCTCCTGATCGGTGCTGTCTATAGATTTATCCTTAGCTTAGGGGTTACGCAGTTATATTTCCCACAGTTTCAATTTATAGTTGCTATAGTCTGCTTGTCTAGAGAAGATATCAAAGGACCAGCCGTATTTGGAATATATTAATCCTGTACTGAGAGTAATGCTAGTTCTTCAATGTTAAAGAGATTATTTTATGAAAGTGGAAATAATAAATAAGGATATTACTAGAAAAGATTAATTAAAGCTAAAAATTATATCTCTGAATTATTTATATAGTTAATAGTATAAATCTTGTTTTTATATTTAACAATAAATACTTGCTTTTTTAAGTTCCCTGGTAGATTAATATCTATTTTAATTGGAGGGCCGATGTTTATCTTAGAAAGATTAAATATTTTGCAATTTAGGGCAATCGGAGAGTAGTTATTATTTAATTGAAGATCGGGAAATTCAGAAACAAGGCCTACCCGGTGCCAGGCTGTCTGAGACCGTTGAATAAAAGGATTCATTGCGGGTCTAGTAATAGGAGGCTCTTTTATTATATTGATGATATTGGGAAGCGTAAGCCTAGTAGATTGTTATCGGAAAAGATAAGTATATACGTGATGCGTTATACCCTGCATAACGTCGCGTACCATTGCGAAATGGCATGGCTGATAAGCTTTTAGGCACGCATTATCGGGGCTATAATTTTAACCGGCTTATATCTGCTGCTATTGCCTCAGTTTAGACAAGAGGACAACCTGGATTAGCGAGCAACTCCATCCGTTAACCAATCACAGAGATCATAGATAGATAAGACTAAAAATAGAATCCACCAGAGCATGTCATAAGATAAACTCCAGGTACCTAGACATCGCATGCACAATTGACCTTCTAGTTAAATTAACATTAAACAGCTGTGAAACATTTTTATGCACCATGTGCATGCAGGGTTTTAATGACCGATATTTCTGTACGGATGAAACGTTCCCATCGGGGAAATTGAGACAGAAACATGACATACTCTGTTTTGAAATAGAATCATCAGGGATAATAGTCCGTATTATATTCCGCATTCTTCTTCGGAATATAGTCCTAATACTACCATTATTCAGAACACTTTCCCCTGCATTGTCATCCAAGGAATATATATTATACGGCCTGTTACAAGAATAAGTTGTAACGGAGCTATACTACGATCACAGCTGCGGTATACGCTAAAGAACAGCTGCTTTCCATGGGAGCACCAGCTATAGTGGCGTATTTGAGTAAATCATAGAACTAAAGGCTACCTACAGTGCATAGCATCTATCTTTCCTACTCCTTAAGATAACTTTAAGTTTTAGGATATAACTACTAATAGAGATATTAATTTAAAGTATAGTAACCAACATCGAGTCACCGCTATATAATTCTCCTAAATATAAACAGCTTACGAGGTATATCATACTTATAAATATAACCATTGATAATAATTACATACAATCTCCCCTCTTTCTACAAAATCTCTAACTTAGATAAAGAATCGCTATTCACTAAAATTAAATCTATATAGTATCCTAGTATTATCTTATTTAAATTATTTTATTATCTCTTCTCCTTAAGTAATTATAGTAATAATACTTTCTATCAAAGTATAATTAAATAAGTCTATAAGATATCTTAGATCCTTGATATATATCCCGTAAAAAGTCTAGGTAAAACTATAGTTATTGCCAAATATAATATAAATTCCTTATTTACATATCTCTTATATTACCTTACAAATAGTATCTATTTTATATTTAAAACTTTTCTTAGCTATATCCTTGATAGTTAAATTCTATAGAATTGCTTCACCGGTATATATTATATAAAAAAAGTTTAGAGCTAGAATAATTTTTTTATTTTTTTTTTTTACTTTAGTATATCTATTTTCTTTTAATTAATAAAGCTAGTATAATAAATAATATCTATTCTAGTTTAAAAGATAAATTTAATAGATTAAGGACTTCTAATATATATATAGATATATTTTCCTTAGTTATATATTTTATTTACTGCGATTATTATCTTTTCTAGAGTAAAATACATTTCTATGTTTAGTATTATTAAATAGATATTATTATTACTTATATTTAATTTAATATTATTTATCTTAAATATAATAAATTTCTAAATTTGCTTATATATTTTATATAGTGAGATTGCAAGTAGCGGTGTGCTATGAGAGGTAGAGAGTTGCCGACCTTCTGTAGGTCTGGGGGGTAGCTACGGTCTTTATATACTCGTTGGGGGGTTCGGTGAGGTAGCTCCCTGGTGGAGCTACGGGGCCTTCCTATAAGTCATAGCGTTTCTCCTTAGCGGTGCGTTGTAGTCACGATCACAATAGTTTATTTATATTACGCGAGATACTAAATATAATTGCTTTCTCGGTAATTATAATTTTACATATATTTACTAAAGTATATAAACCTAGAATTATATTAGATTTAATAGTATCTTTAATTGCGATATCAAGTCGAGATTAAATTAATACTATGTTGAAATATATTATATAGTTATAGTCGAGGTAAGTTTTCACCGATTAAATAATTAATAGAATATATTCTTTAAATAGTATATTTATAAAACTAGCGAAAGTAGATAAGTTATTAAAACTAAGGTAGATATAGATATCTATTAAATTAAATATTAGTATTTTCTTATCTTTATCGTCGATTAATAATACGCTACGGATAACATAATCCACAGGTAAGCGGCTATCCCAGGCGAGCGGCCACGTTAACCAATTTCAACTATACTTAAAGAATTTATATATTTTAACCACTAACTATACTACCAAAAGTAGCTAAAAAGCTAAAAAAATTCTATTAAATAAGAAAATAGAATTCTACTAGTAATTTTAACTATTAAAAAATAAGAAATTTGTACTATAGCTAAAGTAATATATATTTATAATATTTTATATAATATCTTTTGAAGACGTTTAAATAACTATACTTTTTAAGCTAAAACGCGTGCCAATAGCTATAAATTAATTTAAAATAAAAAGAATTTATTAATATACTAGATTCTATTATTAAATTAATATAGAGTATTTTCTTAATCTATTTATATATAAGAAATAGCTAATATCTTACTTTTAAAATATAGTTTTACTAATACTTCTACTACTGTTAATAAAAACTAAATATATATTTTTATTAAACGCTGTAAAAAATTAAAAACTTAATTTTCTTACCGCTATAACTATCAACGCGCTAAATATAAAAATTCTAAACTTTTATATAAATAATTTAAATGTGTATAAATTACTATAATATAATATAGTATTTAACTAGATAATATTTATAATTTTAATAAAATTGGCTTTATAATAAGTTTAATATCTATTGCTAAAGTAATTATTTAAATTAAATTAATTAATAGATCTTTTCTTCTATAGCTAAAAAATTAAAAATAGGTTACTTTTATTAAATATATTAATTTTAAAAAGCTTTTTTTATTTTATTTTTTTTTTAAAGATAAAGTCTATATTAAAAGCTAGTATAAGATAAATCTACTATTAAATTAATATATAAAAACGAGTACAAATAGCTAAATTATTAATAAAATAAATTTATATTAATTATAGTAGTTATTTATATCTTTTACTATTAGCTATATAATTAATTGATATCAACTTTTAATATTTAATAATTATAGTAATTATTTAATATCTCAGTTTAATAATATATATAGTTAAAATAATATTATACCGCTTTGTATATTTACGTATTTATTTTATCTACTTTAACTACTTAATATAGACTGCTTTAGCCCCTTAAAACGCGCGTATAGATAATTAGTTAAAAATAAAATAAAATTAGACTTTAACTATATTAATAAACTTAACTTTCTTAAAATCTTTTTTTAGATAAGAGTTTAAATATATACTATTAATAATATTTATAGCGGTTTCTTAACTACTAGTTTTATTTTTTTTAATTCTAAACGCGTATTATCTCAGTTAAATATTTAGTTAAAAATAATATCTTTAAATAATAGATTTAATAATAGATCTACTAATTTAATATCTAAAATATTTTATAATCTAAAATAACTATAAAAGTAAGAAATTATACTAAAAGAATTACTTAAAGCTTATATAAAAAGTCTTAATTTACCTATTAAAATTATAATAAAATAGCTTTTCAAAGGCTATAAATAAGCTTTAAATAAAGCTACTATTATAAAGTAAAAAGCTAGGGAACTATATACTGCGCATAAAAGAATACTTAAAAAAAAAAGCGCTTTACTAGACAGCTATCTATAAGATCAAATATTTTAATTTAGGAAGCTTAGGAGCTTATATAAGGTAAAAATTCTACTATAGAACCTATAACTACTGCCTTAGTAAATATAAGTACTTCGATAAAAAGCTAGCGTATATATACTTTACTAGAGTGGCATAACCTAACCGTTATAATCTAGCTATAACCTAACTTAACCGGGATCAGTTAGGTTAAGGTATAAAATTCCTTAATCGATTCCCGGTTAGGTTAGATTAAGATTAATTAATCTTTTAACCGCGATTAATTATAGATTAAGATAAATTAAATTATAGTAATTAAATTAATAATTGTAGATTAATTAATAATTAATATAGAATAATTTTACTATATTTATTATATTTTTTTTAATTTACTTTATATATAAAGATATTACTAGTTATAATTAATAATTTATTATATATTAATTATTTAATTATAAAAACGATAATTATATTAAAAATAATTAAAAAATTTAAAAATAAAATCTTTAGATTTTAACTATAGATAAAAAGCTAGGTAATACTATTTTTTATACTATTTTAAATATTAATTATAATATTATAAATTATAA
>NW_022476180.1:0-25955 GCF_009193645.1 Aspergillus pseudonomiae
AAAAAAAAAAAAAAAAAAAAACGAACCACCCTGACTCCACCCCCTTTACAGCCATGTAACGTTCGGTTACTGTGGAGAGCCCAAGCTGATCAGTGGGTCGAATATCTCTCGGGATTCATTTCGGCTGGGATGAGTGGCCGGACTTCTCCGTTTTTGAGCTCGTAGGATTTGTTTCAGACTTTCAGCAGTTGTAGGGCTCCACTGATTTACTTTTGTCCGGTGGCGGGTGGGAGTTTCAGATAGCTTGGATGTTCTGAGGAAGGAAGGTTATGTGTACTCCGTACGGGGGGGGGGTTATTCTCTGGAGGGAGGTACTAGTATAGTGTGTGTCTATTGCGGAGTTCAGGGGGATAAGAGAGTTTTTTGTCGTAAGGGATTGGAAGTTTCTAGGGTACGCGATCATTGACGATGCCCAGCGTAGGCCCGAGTATGGATATTTGGGTTTTTGTACATCTGGTGTTGCCCGTTCCTTCACCATCCTCAGGCTGTCGTTGCAACGATTGCTACCCAACGCCCCGGAGAAAGTCGCTCCGTCTATGTCGTTGAAGTAATGGTGAAATCATGGACGTTTCGTGAGTTGAGGTCTCGGCGAATGGATCAAACAATGACAGTTGACATAAACCTTTTGCCCTGCGAGTATTCCATGGGTCTGCTCTCCATCCCCGCGATGTCTTTCCATGGACACGGTGAGCGAATCCAGATAGCTCTCGGCGATTCAATTTCCCTGACCTTGCTTGGGAGATCAAAAGCTTCTCCTGCACGAGGAAGAGTACATCGGAACCGAGCTCCTTAAGCGAGGATCAAGTAGGTTGAGTCAAGTGCATCCCTAAATTCTAGACACCTTCCAGAAACAATCAGGCACACTAACGTGCTCGGTAGTAAATCCCAAACCAGTCCGCAGGCTCCCAGCCAAAAAAAAAAAAAAAAAAGCAAAACTTCCGGTACTGGCCTGCCGAAAGTCTATTGCCGACTAGTCGCGTTCGTTATACGAGATCCACGCGAGCGATGGGACATGGACATGGCCCATGACTCGGTGTCGCTGACCAGCCATTACGAGGTGTGGGTATTTGGCGGAAACTGATGGGATGTATGACCACTGTACAATGTACATACCTCCATCTCTGTCTCCAGTTGAAGCAATAGTCGCTAGTCGAAGATCATACCAGAACCACGGTACCGGGTAGACGATAGGAGTCGGCTATCGATCGATCGTCGAACTATCGATTTTTAGTTGAATCCCGCAGTTTTCTTGTCTTTTTTCTTTTCGATTGAGATGGTCACTCAGTCTAAGCTACTTTGGTGTTCCGTGGCTGACTCGTATGTTTTGAGACGGAGAATATTCTATTTCATTGAAAAAGTGACAGGAGCGGAACAAGAAAATGAAAGAACAACAAAATAAGACAAAATAAAAAGGGTTAGTCATAGTATTGAATAACCACTTTCATCTAGACTCGACGCGTCATAATTGTCCATCGTCTCTCGCTCAGGGACCTTCCATTCATTCAGTCTTTGCCCTCTTCCGCTAGGGCGCAGCGTTTGCGGTCTCCAGACCGTCACGATTCTCAACCATGAGTTTCTGTGAAACTGTTCCGTAGCGCTCGGTTTCTGAACCACCTTACTCCCTACATCGCGACATATGGTCGTACTGGCGGTGACCAGCCATTACTCGCCTAATATGCAGTCATTGATCACGACTGGGCGGTGCTGGGCAATTAATGGATGCCTCATATGCGGACGTGATCGGGGATCAGCGCGAAATCGGAACGCTGTTAATCAAGGGAGCAACGGAGAACGCTTTTCTCAACCAGATTCAATCGACGCGTCGATGGATCTGACAGGACGACTCTAAATTTTAAATGTCAACAGAAAAGAGAAAAAGTTATAGCTCAGGTACTAATTTCTTGGTTGGGGGGGGGGGAAGTTGTCATGTCGGACAAGAGTGCGGCTTATCAGAGAAAAGATGATGCATCATCTTGGGGTCCCCATCTTCATCGACCAATGCTGTTGATCTCTTTTTGCCGGCTGAATCAAATGCCAAATCAGAAGACAACCCAAAAAGCAATGCTGGCCGTGAACTCTGGGATACATTTCGAACCCTTCCAATCACCGTTGCTCGTCGTCTGTTTTGTCTTTGTGATTGTGTCTTCGCCGTTAATTCCTGTGAATTCCTTCCTCAGCAGATCTTCACTAATGGGACAGCTATTGACCACCAGGATCCCAGTCTAACCCGATCCATGATCGGTTATTCAACAACTTCTCTCTCTCACAATGCGATTTCACAGACAATGATGCCGTCCAGCCGGGTTGCCTTCTCATTCGCAGAACGAAATGCAGGGCTGATGCTCCACTTCTTCGTGAGCTCTCCAGCTTCGCCATCGTTCCCCTGTTGTGGCTGCCCTGAAATCTAGCGGTGTAACATGGTATTGCCAAGAGCAGCGTCCTCGAGGATCTGAGAGTCGTTCCTTTCTGGTCGTCTGAGACGGAAGGTGTGTCATGACGGCCTGGGAGGGCTTGGGAGTCCAAGTCACTATTCATAGCACCAACAATTGTATTCATACCGTACAAAAAGACGAAGGGGGGGGAAATAATGTTAATAATAAAAAAAGAAGAAGCAAATATTGCTCTCGTTTTCTTTTTTTCTTCCTTATTCCCTCTTTCTTTTCCTTTTCCCTCCCCTTCTCCTCCCTTTCCCTTCTTCTTCAACCTTTCTCAGAGCTCTTAGCTTACTTACCCACCGAAATAGATGCATGACATATAACAGGTCCGCGCATCCGCGTCCATCGCATCCATCAGATTGGAGGCAAATTGACATATCTCAACATTAGTTCCCAATCCACTCTGGAGGCATTTCCAGCCCATTTCCCTTGCGCTGTCTGAGCCACGCATCTCCATTCGTCAGCCGATGCATCGGCGGCTTTGTCCGTGTCTGGCCTCGTTGCACTATTGCGATTCCTGCTGCCATCTTTGCCCACCTTCTCCCCGGTGGGACCCTGGATGCACGGAATAGATCGATTCAGATCTGTTCCAATCCTCTGTCTTTCCTTTTCCTTTTTCGTTCCTTCGTCCATGCGATCCTTGCATGTTTAAAGGAGGGATTTACCATCTCAACCTTGGATTTCCGATCCAGTCCCGCGCGCTCTGGAACTTCTTGCCGGACGAGCGACCGTATTCTAAAGCCTTCTAGCCAGGTCATCCGGACGCTCTATGATATTCGAGTCTGTCCTTTGTGGTCAGTCAATTTGTGGGAAGTGCATGCCACGCCAGTCACATCGCTTCTACATCTACCAATCCAATTTCCGCTGGGCGTTGACCGATTTTGTTTACGGGCTGCTGTTTGAAATCACGTTCTTGGTATAGTCTTTGCCAAACCTGGTTCAGCTTGAAGCCTTCTCGGATATCGCGCATTATCTTTCTCCGCAGACATCCCCGAGCAAATTGATCCATCGCCCTATTCACAGCTGCACCATGCCTCAACCGCAGAAAGGAAAGTCAAGACCACGTGGGTCGGACGAGGAATTCGTTTTATTCCTTCAAGGTGTAAGTGTCTTGCGGCGAGTCGGATTTCCAGATGGCTGTCTTACTGAAGAGACAGATTCCAGCCCATTGTCGCTGGCAAGAACTGAAGGATCTAGTACGCCAAACGGCCTTGCACATCCGACAAGCGGTAGTATACGATGATCACCACGGGTTTCCCACCGGACTGGGCCAGATCATCGTGAAAAACGAAGATGAAGCATGGCGGACTTACCGTGGGTATTCCGTGCGAGAACGAAGGTTGCCTCGAGTCCCCAGCTAACAACTCCTCAGATAGACTATCGACCAACGGCTGGGAAGGACAGAGCTTAGTCGTTACGCTGGCTCGGACTAGCTCACCCACTCGACCCATTGCAGGGCCAACGAAGAGTCCACATTGCGGAATCCCGTCGGACTACGTTGCAGGGTATTCGACGCCCCCAAGAGTCTCGCAGAACATGGCCGTGCCTCCATCTCCCATATCTCCGGAGTAAGCCCCATCTCCATATAATTCCCGCATATCCTGCGTCCCAAGCTGCATACTGATACCCACAAGGCCCATGATAGCCGGGACGAGCCCAACATACCCACCTCCGGAGTACGGACATGCCCCGGTTATGTCCTTCATGCCCATCTACCCCGATCCGCTATCGCAACACATGCCGGGGATCCCTCCCTCGCCCTCCTTCTGCGATCCTCTCGCCTTCACCGTCTACCCACCATACCCCGTCTCCCCCATGCCCGCCTTCCAGGACCTCTCCCACCACCGAACACCCCATAAACCCCCCTACAGCTACACGTACAGCTATACGCCCACCCCAATCCCCTTCTACGCCCCGCACCCGCAAAGCAACGGCAACCTCAGGACCTCTCCTCGACGAACAATCTTCATCCAGAATCTCAGCCCAACAACCACCCAATCCGACCTCCACTCCCACCTCCAAGACGCCGGCACCATCGAATCCTGCGAAGTGCCCCTCGACCCCGCCACAGCGCGCTGCAAGGGCTTCGCCCGCATCACCTTCCGCACCGCCGACGAAGCCAAACGCGCCGTCGCCCGCTACAACAACTCCATCATCCTCAACGCCAAGATCAGAGTCAAGATCGACCGCGCCGTGCCCTTCGCCGCATCCTACGCCCTGACTCCCCCATCCACGGTCCCTGTCACCATCGTCTCTTCTGCTCCTCCCACCACCACCACCACCGCCTACACCCCCGAGCACACCCCCACAACCGAAGAACCCCCTCAGACGAAATCTCGGCCGGGGCCACTAGTCGTGAATGGATCCGGGATTGGTCGCAATGAGATCACTACTTGATGTTGATCCTGTCCCGTTGCAGATCTTCGCTTTTACTTTCCCTTCTTGATCTTTCTTTTTACTGTGTGGGTTGGGCCTGCTTGCTATATATTCGCGTTGGTAATCGTGCTAGCCATCAAACGGACGGGACGGGGGGGGCTGGCGGATCGGTGTAGGGTTCAGGGTCAGGGTTATGGAGGTTTATATATCATTCCATTTTTACTAGGGTACTAGTTTTACACGTGAAAAGTTGGGCTGGGATATTAGTAGGGTTTGGTTTTGCATAGTGAGTACTAACTATTTTGAAACCTTTTTTTTTTTTTTTTTTTCTTTTTATGTTGAGGGCGTTGTTGGGGGGTTGGTGTGAGGATGGTTAGAGATAGAGAGGACTATATTTATATTCACTTAATTGGTTATTATTGTTATTTTGTCCATGTGGTCAGTAGTAGTAATGCCTTGATATATTCTAGCGCAGTGTCTATATTTAGTCCGAGTCCCTCCCTTGCTGCCTGGGGCTTATATTAGATATATGTTTGTATATTGAGTGGGAACTCGCAGGATATGATAATAAATGCCATCGTCATTCATAACTCATCTAACAGCTAATACAAATTCTCTCTTTATCATACTATCATACTGTCATAATACAAGGCCACCTTCATAAGGCATGAAAATTAGAAAGATGAGAAAAAGAAATGGGGGAAAAAAGAGAAAAATAGTAAAAAAAAAAAAAAAAAAAAAGAATAGATCAGAAAAAAAAAACAAGGAAGAGATAACGCCATTACCGCGGCCCCGGAAACAGGCTATTAATGTTTCTTTCTCTTCTGGACCAAGAGCGCAAAATACCGAATAGGAAATTCATAAATAATACACGTAAGAAAGGTCTTCGCTGACGCCACGCTCATGTAGAAGAAATCAATCTACTTGGCATGGTCGATCAGTTCGGCGTAGAGTGGTTCGGGGATCTTCCGGACGATCAGGACGGTTAAGGCGATGATTTCTTTGGCGTCGAGGGGTGGGAACGATCGGAGAATCTTGTTTGGACTGGAATGATATGTCAGATGGGAGTGGATTTGGGTGGCAATGTGTGATGGGTCTGGATTTTGGGGGAGGTTTCTTGTTTTGGTTTTTTTTTTTTTTTTTTTTTTTTTTTTTTTTTTTTTTTTTTTTTTTTTTTTTTTTTTTTTTTTTTTTTTTTTTTGGGTTGCTAGGCTGGGACGTGACGTACCTTGGGCTCTCGAGAATGGTATCTCTCATTCGGATGAGTTGGGCAACAATGCATAGGATGTTTAGGTGTGGCCCGTACGCGAATAGGAAGTCCCAGAGATGGAGGACCTCAGGCAAAGGAGGTGTACAGGCGCACATGGTTAACACGGAGGGGAACGCGTAGAGTTCGGCCTGCATACCCTTTGAGAAGAGGTATGAGGCGAGCTTGGGCTCAACGATCTCAAGGCACCGGTCCACTAGACGGAGACCGCGATGGACCCCGTCCATGGCGCCGCGGATATAGCCCGGACATTCGCGGGTGACGAACGAATGGAACAAGGCGAAGGCCTCCACTTCACTGCGCGCGGCGTAGAGGAACGGGGCACAGAGGACGTTCATGCCCTGTACGTAGATCGCCGAGTCGCTCGTGATGGTGCTGCTGCGGCTGGTGCTCGATGTGGTCAATTCTGGGCTCGATTCCTCCTCTGCGATGCTAGGGGGTGTGTTGATGAGAAGCTCCATCTCTCGTCGACGGGTCATGGACGAACGAGATTTTTTGGCCTTGTTCTTGTTCTTTGCGTCGTGAATCTTCCATGCTACTGCGTTGAGGAGTCGGATTAAGCTTGCTTCTGTAACACGGCGTTTGAATAAGGGGTCGGTGGCTAGCGTGCGGAAGGTGTCATTGCGGATTTTAGTATACGCTGGCGAGCGGCCGCGGTAGATGAGAGAGAGATATTCGTCTGTCGGAACAGGGGGGATATCCAAAAGTGATAGCCATAGGTACACTCGATATGATGACTGGATTTAGGGTTAGTAGCTGTTCTATAGCTCAGGGCGAGAGAAAACATACCATGCCGTCCGCATCCGCTTCTACCCTCGTGGACAAAATCAAGTATCTCAGCTCTTGTAGTCCCTCGCGGACATTTCCCTGCTGTGGTCCATCTCGTAACAACGTCTCCAGGACCGATCTCTTGATGCCAAAACCTGAGCCCGTTTTCCTTCCCGGTCGTCGCTGGGTCCCAATAGCAGGAGGCTCGCGGGTTGAGGCGTCGCTATTCGATCGGGCTCGACGATGCGTGCGCAGGCGCAGCGGCGACTCTAGTTGAGCTGGCTGAGAAAGCTCCTCGGGCCCAGCGGACGACCGGGCGCTTGAGGGTTGGGAGAGCTGAGAGGACGAGAGAAGTTGATGGGATTGAATCTTGCGCAGACTTCGCATCGTTCGCGGCGATGGTGAACTGGCCAAAGCGGCAAGGTTGAGTTGGGCCTGAGTGGGTTGGGAGGCCATGTTGGGTTGCGGTTGGTCTTGTCGTTTTGTCGGGTCGGCGAAATTCATAGCTTGTCGCAGGTACTATGTAAGCATCTTTATTGCTTTGGTCCTTGGGGTTGACGAAGACTGAGGAACCAAGTCAAAACGGACCAGGGGGAGGGTCCA
The DNA here is from genome assembly GCF_009193645.1 of Aspergillus pseudonomiae. Taxonomy (NCBI): domain Eukaryota; kingdom Fungi; phylum Ascomycota; class Eurotiomycetes; order Eurotiales; family Aspergillaceae; genus Aspergillus; species Aspergillus pseudonomiae. Next base: position 7,450 of record NW_022476180.1, read on the forward strand.
TGAATAAAACCCCCTATGAGATTTTACTAGTATAGTAATTTAGAAGATCTTTTTTTTTTTTCTTTTTCCTTTTTGACGGGGGCAAGGTGGAATGCGGGGACACGCGACGCGCTGCAAGCAATAATTTAAAATGAATGGAATTATTTTATTAAGTGACTTTTTGCCGGAGTTTGGTTCAGTTGCTATGGTGTTTGATGTGGACCGTCACTAAATAGTCCCGCAACTATATACACACCACCGCGACCTGACTCGTCCAACCCATGGAAACAAAAAAAAAAAAAAAAAAAAAAAAAAAAAAAAAAAAAAAAAAAAAAAAAAAAAAAAAAAAAAAAAAAAAAAAAAAAAAAAAAAAGAAAAATACATAATAATAGTAAAATAAAATAAAATAGAAAAGAAACCAGGGACCTATAATAATTCCATATCCCACTCTCTCGTTATCAAACAGGATCATATTAATTTGCCACTCTGAGACGTCTCATGTAGCACCGTCGCATCATATCCAGGGTCGTCCCACCTCAAAAGCACTAGAAATAGATGGATACATGAGGAATAAAGCTTCCAGAGCTGTATGTAAACAATAGTCATCAAGTCCGAGAACGCCAGAACCCGGTCATTGAACGGTAAATCCAAGCGTCAAGCTTCCTGCCGTCCATTTGCTTGTCCATTCTGGGTCCCTCCCAGGACCCCATCCACAAATTCCGGGTATCTAAATACCTCCCCTCGCTTTCCTCCTCCAGGACCCTTACTGCTCTTGGCTCCAAAAGCCCTGCGCCCGGTAAACCCATTCAGAACTTCGTTGATCTCTCGTTCGGTGAGCGGAAGCTCTCCCTCGTCCGGAGTCGTGTGTAAAAGAGCGTCGCGAAGTTCCCCCACGTTGATCTGGCCGCTATCGTCCTCATCAAAAGCGGCCAACGCATTCACTAGTTCTTGGCGTGACGACAACGGCGCGAGTAGACCGGACAAGATGTTCAAGAATGTAGGGAAGTTGATAGTTTCAGGGCTCCCCGGGGGGAAGAAGTCGGATAACATAGACGGATCTTGACCTGTTCACCACCGTAAGCTTTGTGTCTCCCTATATGGTTATCCATTTCTTGAGAAGGGCTCCTCCACAACCTACCAACATTCACAAGCACATCTGCGACATCGTCCTTGTTCACCGATCCATCATTATCCCGGTCGAGAACCTGAAAAGCCTCTCTGATTTCTCGGAGTTGCGCCGGCGCTAGTTTAGAAGCTGCATCTGACGAACCCGCCGTCATGCCCATCGACCGGACACCCATCCTCGGTGACCGATCTGGTGAATTGGCCCCTCTGGTTGGCGATGCAGATGGGGACTCTCTTGAAAATCGGGGTTGGGGGATTCGTTCTCGACTAGTTGGCGAAGCATCTTCGTGCTCAATGGTATATGACTGATTCAGTTTGCTTGGAGACACTACCGGGGTGTATCCTCGGCTGGGTGAACTCCCTGGCGTGATCCCTGTGGGCGGAGAGTTCGGCGTAGAGGGACGACGAAAAGGAGAGGCACGAGGAGAGCTGAAGGATAACGGCGACGGTTTAAAGGGCGTATTTGAGGTGACCTAGGCGCAACATGGTGAGCTTGGCAATGGGGGAATTGTGGGGGAGAAAACACATTATGCGTACCATGATGCAGGTACCCCCGGGGGTGGATGATTAGCTTTGTTTGCAAAAGATATGTACTATGTATGGAATGCAACAGCCAGTAGTGCTGAGAGAAGTACAGGCGCGGGGGAGTACTTTAACGGTTGGTGGCGGCGCAATTTGATATCGACGATAACTAGAATGCTAAATACCTTTCCCAGAAGAGCAAAGCACCCCAAAACAAGCCGAAAGCAAACAAATACTTCGGCATCACGTCGGCCCGGCAGAGCAATGGGCACGTGCGCGGAGCTTAATCCGGAGTAGAAGCAGCATGGAGGCATTCCTGGAAAATTCATGAGTTGAGTACGAGTCAGTTTTGACAGTTTCGGCTGCAATTGACATGCAACCGTCATGACCGTCCCTTCTGCCCGCAATTGAGTCTACCGATCATGGCGATTGTGGTGTTTCCGTGGAATTTCCCCGCTGTGGATCTCCAAATCTAAAGGCTTCTTTTCATCCAAACTCCCCCTTTCCCACCCCTGAATCGGACGAATTACATGGTCGATCAGTCAACTAATCCTCCGACGGGATCTTTTCAGCGTGGCGAAAGTAGCCTTGCCTTACTTGACCATGACAGCTTGAACTTCCGAGTCGCAGATGGTCTCTTGGGAGGAATCGATCTAGTCGTTGATCAATTAATTCCAAGGAGCATGCGGTTATTCCTTTGTTGCTCGTCTCCATTGTCCCCCAAACATCCCGTCAACTTGCCCGCGATCGAATCCGAACCATTCCTCCTATGTTCTTGCCTCCTGAAAGGAAAATGAGTCTCACACTCCCTCATCGACCATCCGATGACGCTGCTCGTTCGCTTCCGACGTCCAGCTCTTCCAAAAGTAATGGTGTACCCCGGTTATCTCCCTCCCCGTCGTTCGTTCACAACCGCTCCGTGAGCAACTCCGCTACCTCCGTGCGTGGTTATGAGCCGAACCTCGCTGCTCCCCCGGCCTATAGGCAGCGAAAATGTAAATCGCAATATCCTCGTGACTCGTCAGAGCGCCATGTCGAGTACATCCTCGTTGCCTCCTTCCACATTGACCGGGGCCCCATCATGGAACATCAGTATCCCGCCGCGATCAGCGGTGACGAAAGCATGCTGGCCGAGCTGATGCTTCCGGATCAAACTCATGTCCGAAGCCAGGACTGGACAATCTTTTTCTTGCACAAGGACTCCAGTGCCGACCAGGACGATGACGACTCGTTGGGGGCAAAGAAGAAGAAAAAGAAGTCCAGAACATCGCATGGGGGCGACGGGGCCGGCGGCAGTGAAGAGGATCAAGATGAGTCTGGCAAGGAAGAGGAGAGCAGTGATGATGAGGATGAGGGTGGCGAGGGACCACCGTTGATGTATGTTCTGAATCTTGTAAATACAAAGCAAGACCATACAGTCAAAAGGTATGTTTCTTGGTCCTTTCTCGGCGCGCAACACGACTAAACGGCTCACAGAGGTGCGGTTGTAAAAGCGATGGCTATATGTACACGCCACTCATTCCTCCATATCTATAAAGTAGGCCACCGTCCGACAAGACGCCGGATGATGTGAACTAACGTGGCAATAGCCCTTACTTCTTCTAGCCCTGGAAGACTATTTCAAGAACCCTTATCTGGAAACGCTAGCCTCGTTATACAATGCTTTGAATGACATGGACCTTTCTCTCCTCCCCAAGCTGTCCCTTTTAGAGCGACAGATATTGCAGGCTAGCAACTGCAAGGATATGTTTATCGAAAAGTTCGAGCAGATGATCCGTCAGCGAATTGCGGAGGAGGGAGAGTCATCCGACCCGGACTCACCGACTTCGCCCAAAAAGCAGGCCTCCAAGTACACGCTTCCTCGAGATACTCATGAGTTTGAGTCCAGGATCGTTTATAATGATATCCCTATTCCGGTCAAGGTACCCACGGTGATCTGGCCTGAGGTCGTGGGAGATTTCTCTCTCATCAAGCTCATCCAAACCTTCTCAGGCCCTCATAGTGCCTCCCCTCAGCCCTTCCCAATCCACCCTCACCTTACCACCAGCGGTCCCTATACTCATCCCATCATCATTCTGGTCAATGCGATGTTAACCCAAAAACGGGTGGTGTTTCTGGGCCATAATCGCCCTTCGGGAGAGGTTGCGGAGGCGGTACTTGCTGCTTGCGCACTCGCATCCGGTGGGATACTGCGTGGATTCACCAGGCATGCGTTCCCTTACACTGATTTGACCAAAATTGATGATCTCCTCAAGGTTCCCGGCTTCATTGCCGGTGTGACCAATCCCACGTTCGCCAACCACCCCGAGTGGTGGGATGTGCTCTGCGATCTCCCTACGGGCAGAATCAAAATCAGTAGTCACGTTGAGCCTGCACCGATCACCGAAGGACTCTTGTATTTTCAGCAGCAAGGACTGAACCATCTCCATGCCTCGAACTTGAACTCCGACCCTACCGGAGACAATCTATTTATGGAAGACGTTCAGCGCAGCATTACCAACCGCTATGGTGAAAATGCCATCCGAGCCAAATGGCGTGCCTACATCTTGAAGTTCGCACGCGTTGCTTCCGCCTTTGAGGAAACCGTCTACGGCGCCTCAAATCTCTATATCATCGGCCCCAATGAAGAGCTGTCCCCGGAAAGCCCCAGCGGGGTTCAGGCGGACCCCTTGGACCCTACGACACTGCGAGGACATGGCCACGTCTGGCCCGACGAGATATCGAAACAACGCGAACTGATGGCGTCGGTCTCCCGAATCGAAGGATGGCGAACAACACGCTCGTATTACTCCTTCATCCAAGATATCGCGGCCATATATTATCCTACGCGACCGATCATAAAACCAGACCTTCATCACCACCATGAACGACTCCGTACCCTAAAATTATCTTCGCCTGAAGCGGGAGCAATTTACATCGCCTTTGCTTATGCCGTCAAAGACTACGCTGGCATTTGCCAGCTCCTAACGGTCACACCGGAAAACCAAGCCGGCCTCTTCTACCTAAGCATGGGACTCTTCCACCCTGATCAGACGGTCCGCGAGGCGACAGTAGACCTCTTGGAGCGGATCAGCAAACACCCTGCTGGCCAACACTTTTGGAATCAACTGAACCGGTTTGCAAAACTGGCCTTTTTCCGAGTAAAGCGTGAGCGAGACGCTGCCTCGCAGAGCCCCATCTCAGGACCGGAAATGGGAGCCCCCCGAAGTCTAGTTGGGGTGGCAATGGGCGACGGGCTACGGTGAGACGCGTTGGCTATCATGCCTCACCCTGTCTCCCCAGTCCCTTCTATGCCTCTTTTGGATCGTTTCGCTTGACCATTTATACCCAAGATACCATAAAATCTACCAGGATACATTATGATTATGACAGTTCTATAGCCTCTACTTCTTGTCGTTTATTGGATATGTTTTCTTCGTTTGTTTTGGATATACCTCTTGACGAGCCCCAAGGCACATATTAGAACTTGACGAAGGGTTAGGATGATATTTGATGTCTTACGTTTGATTTCGTGTCGATATTGATACATAAATATTACACCTTCCAGTCATACAGTTGCGCACACCTGTCAGAATGTAGGCTGAAGAAATGATATGTAAGGATTGTAAGAAACCGATTAAATACAGGTATAAACATTAAAGAGATATCTAACCAAGCGGGAATAAAAGAAAGAAGCAACCGCTGTCATAACCCATAACCGTGACCTGAACGCGAGTCCGAAGCCGAAGAAGAACGAGGAAATATACAATTCTACAGCTCAAAAGATCGAATAAGGAGTGACCGGAGGGGGGGAAACTAAATCAACCCCCAAAGACTTGCCACAATACTCACGCCAACCACGCACGCCGTTAGAATCCCATCGGGACGACGCACCGCCCACGAAGCCGCCGAGGACTCCCCATCTGCTGCAACCGTGATATTCGCATTCGTAAAGTGCACCCCGCACTTGGAGTTGATCCCCCTGGCCGAGGGGAGATACGAGCGAGCGAGCGGCTGGCCACTTTTCTGGGCCCATTCGCCGAAGATGTCCATGGAGGCCTGGACGCATTCGTTGCAGGTGGGGTAGGGGGCGTTGGTGATTGCGCTGCCGTAGGGGATGAAGTAGACGTCGTAGTCGGAGGGGTTGGAACTGTTTGTGGCGGCGTCGACGAAGCAGTAGTCGCCTGTGCTGGGGTTCTTGAGACACGAGGCGCGGTACATGGGCTCGTAGATGATCATGTCGGTGTAGGCGTTTGTCACGACCGGGTTGCCCAGCTCGTAGTCCTTGCCGCAGGCGTCGGATTTGGTGATGCGCGACGCGAGGTCGGTCATGACGGACGAGCACTGGTCCATGTCGGCGGCGCAGGCCAGGTCCAGGACGTGCGAGGTGGCCGGCGCGGATTTGAGCGTCTGGAAGAATGAGCTGGAGTCCCGCAGGAGCATCGAGATGGCGTAGCATTTGGCGAATTTGGAGTCTGACAGGAACTGCTTGAAGAATTTCGGGCAGCTTTCGGACGTGAAGTTCGTCGAGAGATTGCTGTCGAATGGCGTCGGCGTGTCGCCGCCGCCGCTGCTGCTGCTGCTGCTTGTCGATCTTTGGGATAGTGCTGGTTGTGCATTGTCGTTGGTCTGCTCGTTCTCTTCGGGTGATAGGAGGATGGGCGGGTGCGCTGCTGCGTCTTCTTCAGAGCTGCTGTCTAGCTGGACGGGTTCCCATGCCGCACGTTCCTCGAGTGGAGAATGAGATACATCTTGAAGATCGTCGGTGACGATCTCTCCGCTAACGGGGAGGTCGAGCGCGGTGGTGGAATCTAGATCTGTCCAGACGGCGGCGGATGGGATCACGGACGCGACAACGGATGGGACCGCAATGACAGTCAGTAGTAATTGGCGAAGGCTGGGCATTTGAGTCCGTCGGCGAGGACGCATGTTGCTGATTTGCATAGTTCGGCTTTCCGGCGCTCGGACAGTGGTATGCCATCGGAATTTCATTGCGATGGCAGAGGTTGTAAACGAATGGCTTGCCACAAAAGGGCATGTAAAGGAGTGTCGGTAAGAAACAGAAAAGAGAGACAAAAGGTGGGATTAATTTTATGAAAGGAGCATGGTAAGAACGATCACCACGGTACCTGGCCACTCATCTGGTGGTTGGGAGCGAGGAGGCCAAGCAGTGGCAGTGGTGTTGTAGAGAAGATGAGGTTTAAAGAGAGAACTATCATGCAAAAAATCCACTCGTGCTCCAGCCCCCCAGACTTATAATTAATTACGGTTATTAAAAACAACAGCGACTTGACAGGTAAAAAGTGCCGGCCAGGAGAAAAGGGGAATTACAAGAAATAAAGGCCTTGGAAAAGAATGGGTTCTGGACCCGACACTAGACGGGGATTTATTCTTAGTAGCTGACGGCTCTTATCATTGGTGCTCCGCCGTGCCCTATTAAGTTTACATTAGGTACAGGAACGAAAAAAATTAAGTAGGGGAAAAAAATTGGGAAGAAGAAAGAAACGAAAATAGAAATAGAAATCGAGAAAAAGAGTCAAAAGAGAACCAAAAATCAGAGAAGGATAACGCAATGCCTCCATTCCTTCTATTTGAGTGGTCTTCGATCATGTCAGGGTTAGTTAAGTCACGGTATGTTCTGTGCCTTGCTTGCCTGATTCTAGACGTGACATGGGAAAAGAAAAAAAAAAGGCCATCCTTGCAGGAGGTGCCAAGTTGCTAACCCATTCATACTTGGACAACAACCACAACCACGGACGCATTTCGTTCTCCGTCTGTGCCGTTCTCCACCAAATACACTCCGGGCACGGTGCAGTTCCCATCCCTGTCCTATCAGCCACCGGATTGGCATCTCTATACATCGTCGTTCCTTTGTTTCCCCTGGACCAAGACAGTCGTGATCCACAGCTCATTCAACTTGAATTAGAAAAGAGCCTCCATTGGGCAACCGCCCAATGCATCCATGGCAGCAGAGCAAAATTTTGGTCGGGTCTGGTCCGGTATCCGATCGATTAGGAGAACCAGAGCGCTTAGCCCACTCAAGAGTCAATTCATGCTCGGTTACATGGTCATCTCCACGTTGATCAAACAGACCACAGCAGGAGGTGAATCCACACTTCTATGCTATCCCGTGCGAGGTCCCGTGAATGCCGGTCGGTGCACCAGTCCACGAGACTCAACCGAGTGAGTGTGGAGAAGAGCGGATACCAGATCGCGCGGAACAGCAGCATGCGAAACAACCAGCTACTCGGTTGCGATGATTCGGCCCAGAGGTCCGTTTTAGGATACCCTCAACTGTATTTGGATGGGGTTGTTTTTATACAGTTCCGATTGGCACAGTTACGGCGAATTTTATGCTGACAGATACGATTTTTCCCTTCGGAAAAATCCAGCTTCTGAAGCTTCACAAAATATGCGACCACATTAGAAAACCCCGTGGCCGCGCTCCACGGAAATTGCCATACGCATCTCGTTTCCTACGGCGAAGGTCGCTGCACAACAGGCCATCGTTGTCACAGCGGGGCGGAACATCCCAAGGAAAGGAGTTCCCCAACAGAGGAAAACGTGGATTAGGTAAGAGCAAAGAGCTTAGGGGTACTGTTTGTTTCAGCTTCCTCCTTATGACTGCAGCTACCCACCTCTCCATCTAGCTCAGAGTTCTTTTCATTCAAGACATACGGCTATCGACCCCGTTCCCCTCACAATGAAGGAGCTCAGAGATATACCCCCTTTTCAGTACATTTTCAATATCTGCTACACCCGCTTCCTTCGAAGCCGCCCACCGTTCAAACCAGATCCTACCATAACCTAACGCATAAGCGAAGGACTGTCTACAACATTCAATTGAATTAAGTCAGCCGAAAGCAGAAGAACAAGGCACCTCTTCAGCAGATGCTTCTCCGGAATAGTCTCGAACAGACCATCTCCTGTGAAGCGGAGGCCAAATGTCGCGTTGCTTCACCAAAGTTGACCGTAGCCTAGGGCCCTACATTTTTTTTCTTTTGAAGAAGCCCTTGGATGGCCGCCACGCCCTGTACACAGGATCTGACGGAATTCCAAAAAGTGACGTGAAATTATCCACACCTTGGCTCTCAGTGCTGCAACCAAGTTGAATCAGTGAGCTTATCAGATCTCGCTCCCCTCCAACGCCTCTAGTTCAGCACACGAACTACTGACGACAAGGTGGGTTGGACTGCCATGCATAGCAACAGGGTTGATGCCACAACTGGCTCTTTTGATTAGCACCGAATCTCATTGAGAGCGTGACTGGAACAAGTGAAGCCAAATCTTCTATGCCAAAAGGCAGCGAAAGACGAAAGACTACTAATGTCGTCTCTGCGCTAAAAGCTAGTTAAGAAGTAGAACAGATCATTAGGCATAATATGTGTGCCCTAGCTGGCAGCTATCGTTATGACTTGCTCCTTCTGTATAGAAATCTCGCATATATCTAAACGCAGTGGATCCTGGCGTGCTATATCGAGATTAGCACACGTAAAAGGGCCCTGGTAAACTGCGATATAGATGGGAAGTTGACTCCACTGGCATATACAATGTGGCAGATGAAAGTATGGCCTTATCGGGCCGATAAGCATATCAGATGCAGGTTGACAACCCGGAGGCATCAGCCAATCAAGGCCCGGGGAATGCATCCCACTTTCTCGATCCGACTGACTAAGAAACTGATGGATATTGACATGGAACGCTGTCTGGCTCTTTACGAATGGCGATTTCCTGTCGTTGAATCCTCTGGTCCTGAGAATCTGTCGGCGACTATTGACGGTCCGTTTCTCTGACTTCAACTGAGCCCTTGGAGTCTTTCATCTCCACTCTTCCATCATGTCCACAGACTCTCTAGTCCCCGAGACCCGGGTCCTTGCCATTGCAAGCCATGTAAGTCATTTTGTCAAATGCGGTCATGATCCCCATATAAGGTCAGCTTGATTAATCTGGTATGTATAGGTTGTCTATGGGTAAGTATCTCGTTGTTGAGATCTGGAAATCCATCCCTCTCCGGATCACCCCGCAATGGGCCAATGGCTTCCCCGGACACCATCTACTTGGACAGATCATGACTCGATTACTAACATGAGAGGTCAGTTATGTCGGAAACAAAATGGCAACGCTGGTCATGCAACTACTGGGCTGTGATGTTGCCGCGTTGAATACCGTCCATTTCAGTGAGTCATTGCCCACGCTTACCTAGTAGGCCCGAAACTGATGATATTCCAAACAGGCAACCATACTGGCTACAGGCAATTCAAAGGCACCAGGGCAACCGCCGAGCAGATTACTGAACTCTATGAGGGCCTATGCCAGAGCCATCTAACGGATTTTGATGTCATGCTGTCCGGCTATGCGCCCAGCGCCGCAGCCGTCGAGGCTGTAGGAGCCATCGGCATGGATCTGCAGCGCAAGGCTGAAAAGAACCCCGGCTCTTTCTTCTGGGGTAAGCATGATCCACGGTGCACATCTAGCGTCCTCACTAACGGCCCATAGTCCTGGACCCGGTAATGGGCGACCAGGGCCGCCTATACGTTAGCAATGACGTGGTACCAGCCTATAAGACGATCATCCACCACGCGGACCTGATTCTCCCCAATCAGTTCGAAGCCGAGTGAGTCAAGCCACTAGCCCTGTTGTCTCGAAAATGTGACTCATGCCTCGTAGAACCCTATCGGGAATCAAAATCACCTCTCTCAGCACGCTAGCCGAAGCCATCACCGCCATCCACGCCACCTACAACGTCCCCCACATAATCATCACTTCCGTCGACCTGTCCAGGTTCACCCAATCACCCTCATCGCAGACCACTACCCCACCAGACAGCCTGACCGTCATCGGCTCAACAACCCGCTCCGACGGGTCCCCTCGTCTCTTCCGCATCGACGTCCCAGCCCTGGACTGCTACTTCAGCGGCACAGGTGACATGTTTGCTGCGCTCATCGTCGCCCGCCTCCGGGAAGCCGTCTTCGCCGCGGACCCCCAGCTCCGGACGACAAAGTCCTGGGTGTCCCCCGACGAGGTCAAGGCCACGGACCTCCCTCTGGCGCGAGCGACCGTCCAGGTTCTGGCGAGCATGCACAGCGTGCTCGAGAAGACGATGGAGGCGCGCGATGCGGAGCTCCGGGCGGCTGATACCCGGGGCGATGAGGTGCTTAGTGAAGAGGAGAGGCTGAAGCGGGAGCATCTGCGCAAGAGTAAAGCAGCTGAGGTGAGATTGGTGAGGAACGTGCAGTACCTGCGTGAGCCGACGGTGGTGTTCCAGGCGCAGGAGTGGAGGAAGGAAGATTTACCGGCGGGAAGCCAATAGACCACTGTGCTGTCTATGTAACGTACGATAGATAAGAACTAGATGATAAATATGTACGGCTAGCATACATACTGCAACCATCCATGAGCTTTGAAAGTCTAATGACCAAATCACATGCTCTATACCGGTCTATAATCCCCAGCACAGCCTCCTCAAACCCAATAAAAAATAATAGAGTAATTAAAAAAAATCCAATTCTTTTCTATATAACCAACGCCAAGTATATGAAACCCACCCCATCCAAAACCAATCATATCGTCATTAGTTCGTACCAGTGCTTCCAAAGCCGCCCGCACCACGCACACTCTCCTCCAACTCCTCCACAACCATAACCTCGGGGGTATAGATCTGTCCCGCAAGTCAGCCACAACAACACGCACATAAATCAAATGAACCCAAAAACCAAAACTGACGAATGGAAGGAAGCAGAATGAAAACGATCGAGAAAGAGAAGAGAAAAACATACCCGCTCGATAATAAGCTGAGCAACGCGATCTCCAGCCTTCACGGGGAAATCGACCTCGGAGTGGTTGAACAGGAGAACCTTCACCTCACCACGGTAATCGGCGTCAATGACTCCAGCGCCAGTGTCGATGAAGTGCTTCGCGGCGAGGCCGCTGCGGGGCGCGATGCGGCCGTCTATATGGGTATCATGCGTTAGCGAACATCCCCTCTTCAATTCAACCATCTCCTTTCCAAGAAACAACAGTCCACACAAGCTCGGGCCTAGAGTAAATGGGAAATAGAGAAGAAGTGAAAAACGTACAGGTCCCCTCTGGCACAGCAATAGCAATACCCGTATCAACCAGCGCCTTTCCCCGAGCCGGGATAACCGTCTCCTTAGCAGCATAGACATCGTATCCGGCTGCGAAGGCGGAGCCGCGAGTCGGGGCGCGGCCGCCCTCGTTCAGCTTCTTGATGAGCAGCGGGGGCAGAGGCTGCGAGATGGAGGTGACGGGGGTGTTGTTGGTCATTTTGGACTGGTCTTCGGTGGTGGTGTTGGGCTTGGGGCGCTTGGCGATGGGTGAGGTCGGGAGTGAGGGGGGTTCTCTTGTGGTTGTTTGTTGTTCGGGCGGGGGAGTGGTCTCTTTGGTCATGGTTGTGAGGAGGTTTTTGAGGTGGTGGAGGTGGTTTTGTCGTTGCGGTGTGTGGTGGTGGATCGTCGATTTGGTTATGCGCGTGTAGACGCGTAGCGCGTTTAATGGGCTTGGCGTTGGAGGCATTGTGTTTGGGTGGTTTGCATTGCCCTGGATTAGCCTAGGCAATCAGGAGGAAGGGAAGGGCGACAAATTTGGGGGTGTATGGCTTCTGACGAAAGATACTGTATGTAAACAGGGTCTAGCCAATAGAATACCCCACAACGTGGAAAAGAAGAGTGTAAGTTGAGCTTGGTACGAAATTTTTCACTTGGGGTCAAGCAGCTGTGGAGGTTGCCGAACGCCCCGCAAATGCCAATGAGGTCGTCTGGCTGTTTAGCCTCGGTCCGTGGCGGCCATGGACTGGACGATTCACAATTGATCTTCCTGCATTTATTGCCGGGCCTCCTGTCTTCAGAATGATCCCGCTAACTTCCCTGCGATCTAGGCATCTAGTTCGCAGATAACTATTACTATCCCCGGAAATCAATCCTATCTGTTTTGTTTTTAATTACTATACTTGTTGGCCATGGCTGGAGCGGTGCGCCAACCAATTGATATCCCGTCGCTGGAGCGGTATCTCAATCAGAATGTACCTGAGATCCAGACACCTTTAGATGTGAAACAGGTAAGCACAGTGGGACCAAATCACGTATGGCTGATGGGCACGATCTAACTCCCCACAGTTCTCGTTCGGACAGTCTAATCCAACTTATCTGCTGACCGGCACCGATGGAAGGCAGTACGTCCTGCGCAAAAAGCCCCCGGGCAAGCTCCTGTCCAAGACCGCGCATAAGGTCGAACGCGAATATAAGGTCATCCACGCACTCGAGCAGACAGACGTCCCCGTACCAAAGGCCTACTGTCTCTGCGTAGATAGCAATGTGATTGGGACCCCGTTCTATATCATGGAGTTCTTGGACGGTCGGCTATTCACCGATCCTGCCATGCCGGGAGTTAGTGCTGAGGAAAGAAACGCATTGTATGTTTAGTCCCCATGCGTCATCTGAGGATGAGCCTCGATTACTAAGAAAAGAACCCTGTAGGTGGAAGGCAGCGGTGCAGACCCTGGCTAAATTCCATCGAGTCGACCCCAAGTCAGTTGGTCTGGAAACTTTCGGAAAGCCGTCGGGGTACTATGATCGGCAGATCTCCACCTTCTCGACGGTGTCCAAAGCGCAGTCTCAGGCGGTCGACGTTGAGACCAAGGAGCCAGTGGGGGAACTTCCGCATTTTATGGAGACGGTGCGCTTCTTCTCGAATAAGTCTACTCAGCCGAAGGATCGCGGCACGCTAGTCCATGGCGATTACAAGATCGACAATATGATTTTCCATAAGACTGAGCCCCGCGTCATCGGTATCCTGGACTGGGAGATGGCTACGGTGGGGCATCCCCTATCGGACTTCTGTAACCTCACGAGTCCGTACTATCTGGATGGCACCGACCACTCGACCGACCAGTTCCAACCTGGCCGGATACCTGGATTACCCGCACGTGAAGACTGCGTGCGGTGGTATCGCGAAGTGGGCGGATGGGACCCGACCCCGGACCTCCCCTGGGGAGACGCCTTCTTTGCCTGGAGGCTCTCGATTATCCTTCAAGGAGTCAAAGCTCGCTATGCACTGAGACAGGCCAGCAGTGCCCAAGCGCACGAACATGCCAAAAAGACTACGCCGTTCGCGTTGGCCGCCTGGGAACGGGTCAAGGCCGTCCAGAACACAATGCTTCAAAAAGGCAAACTGTAGCTTTGCTGCTAACCGTCCAATCTCTTCCGACGGCTAGAATGAACCTAATGCGGACCCTGCTCGTAGACCTGTGGCGTGTAGGCCAGCGACGTATATGCGATCAGCAAAGGGGAGGAGGGGTGGCCCATTGGTGCATAACGGCCTGTCGGGTATTCATTCATAGTTTGTGATTTATACCGAACCCCATACGCAAGCAGGATAATGCAAGCTCAGGTAGATGACGAATAGAGTCTGTTCTTCCCATGAAGGCAAGCGTAAGCCCCAGAAATTGTCGTCGTAATTGGCAGGGTTTCTACATAATTGAAATTCTTACATTTTGGAAGCCTGAGGGTGTCAATGACGAATTGTTTTGACGATCGGAGATTCGGAAGATGACTCGTATATGCGCCAAGGGATTTGATGGTCCAGTGGGCGGTCACCAACGCAATGTCAGCAGTGAGCCGCTTGGACCATGATAATTGGGTGCGGCTCATGTGCTTTGTTTTCCTCGTTGCCTCATGTAAGGGTTAAAAAGGCGGGTAAGGAAAAGAAAAGCAAAAAAACATCGGGCAACTCCGGGCTGAGAAAACCGACCAGAGGGCAAATACTACCTTCATCACGACATCACATCCTATACCTATACCCAATCTACAGTCTACATGCTAGGAAGTCCAAGTTGACCCTAACTAGTAAGCTTGACAGGCCAACAACAGGTCCTCACGGATAGTTTAATGGGGGAGAGGGGGTTTGACGGCCAAGTGAGGGCTACCTGTCTCTCTCTCTCTCGCGGAGTCTCTCCCTCTCATTCCCTCAGTCTCCATAATCACAGTGGGGTTTGACCCTCCCCTTTCTGCGGCGACCAGGATCAATCTCCTTCATTGGCCCACACCGTTGAATACCATCCCACTTGACAAAAATGCCCCGATCGAGAGATCCCTGCAGACTCATCGTTCGACGGCCGAAACAGCGCCTCGCCTACAGGTGACAAACGGTAAATGATCAACCCGGTGCTTACCGGAAGCACACCATCCATATGATGTCAATAACAGATCATGTTATGAGCGTCCGGAATGCTTGATAAATTAATTGCACATTAAACTAAGATGGTTGGGGAAGGGATGCGACCCTGGTAGGTTTTTGGTTGTATCCATTGAGATGAAGATGGGGCCCGGAGCGGGCCGCGTTTGTGCTTGCGAGAAATAAATCAACCGGTGGGATTGAGTGAGACCTTTTTTCCTTTTGCCTTTTCCAGTCAGACTATCACCTTGTCGGTAATACAGGCATCCGATTCCTGTGTCCGTTCAAAACGGAGTATACGGGAGATATCGATTCCCCACCTACCGAGCAGAGGGAACAGGAATGGCAGATTGCCGTAGTTTGTTTGACTCGGATCGAGTTTAGAATTAAACCTTTTTGCCACTAGACTCGATCGTGGCCGTTGGGAGAGGGAAAAAACAAAAAGCAAAAAGAAAATAAGGGGTCTAGGCAGCGTCGAATGTCAAGAGGCTGGAAAAGTGAAAGAGGGGTTTTTGGCTTCTCGGCCAATTGCCAATATTCAGGCGGAGCATCCATGGGTAAATGTTGGACAGAGAAACCTGACCATGTCCTGCATCCTGCTGATGGATCTGCAATCAGTCAGAGGGAAGCTAGATCTGCGAATGGTTCCAAGATTGGAACCCCATCCATATGATTGATATCCGGAGCAATCGCAATGGTAGAGAAAGGACGAAAAGATCGAAAGAAGCCACAGGGAAAAAACAACAACAATCCAACCCAGATAGCCCTAGGAAGATATACTTCACCCGATGGGTTCGTTCTTTTATGGAGCTATTCGTATTCGTGGCTTAAGGCTTGTTATTATACTAGCGCTAGAATCCCTCTAGACGAGAATCAGCTACGCCCGCTTGATCGCTAAAAGGCTGATTGTGCACCACCGACGTAGGACCGTCGATGCATAATGACTTCTCTGGTCACTCCAAGCCCATGAATAACTCCTACTGGCAACCAACAGCAAGTAGTGCAATCCCAAGTGGAGACCGGTCCAACGTGGGGCTACATCTCTGGTCCGATCATCTCCTGCAGAGTGACAGGCGTAGCACGAAATTCCCCCCCCTCCTTTTGCTCTTGGGTTTCTCTCTCCCTCTCTCTTTCGCTTCTGACCCTCAGTCTAACTATATTTCTGTACAGCCTCACACCGAACACGCGTGATTCTTCAGGACCACGCTAAACTTGCTGCAACAGTGCCCATCCCCATTTCCTATCGGGATCCTGACTGGTCGCACTCAGAATCAAACGGGCCCAGTCGACAGTTGCAGGGTGCTACCAAGTCGTACACTACCTATGAGTGGATTTTCTAGGCACTAAGAATAACAAACCAAGAATAATATCATGGACGGGACCTGATAATAATTATCCGAAAAGATCTCAACCCAACATTCAAAACGATGAGAATGGGCTTTGTGTTGGTCACGGGGGATTCGGGGATTCGTAGGTTAAGCATGAAACCCTCGAGGGTCATGCCCCTTTTTACTCTGTCCTTGGTAGCTCTCGTCCTGGTTCTGATTTTTTTTTTTTTTTTTTTTTTTTTTTTTTTTTTCTTTTTTAAGCAATTATTATACCTATGCAACTGATTTTTTTTTTTTTTTTTTTTTTTTAATTTATTTATTGAATTATTATTTTTCCCCCGACGCACAAAACGCTTTGATCCGGTCGATTCAGGGTTGATGACTAGTTGACCCAGGAGACTAACCTGGAAGGAGTAGTGCTAAGGTTGCGTGGCGGTCAAGCCAGCAAGGGAGTTAACAGCCTTGTCGCCTCAAAACTTAGGCTACGACGGAAGACGCATCGGAGAAATTGTGCTCTTGGAGGATGACTAAGGCAATAGTAGATGGTAGTAACGCACAAGGATCAGGAAAACTAAAATACCATGGACAAGAGAAAAACAAATCATGAGAGAAAAGAAGCCAGAGTAGACACGAGTAGCTGCATGGCGAAGAATGGCCACATCAGCGATGAGGTCAGTCATCGATCTAGCTTTCCAGCTTGACTCACCCCCCCCGTCAATCCTCTTCAGGTGAACAAGCAAGCGAGTGCCCAAGGTTCCATGGCGGTTCGATGCAGAGAACAGTTCAGCCTCCTCGTTTTGGCCGTCGGGTCCCCGCCAATCACCGTGCATTCGCGGAGAGCCTCAAAAGTGTGTTCCGGTCATTTTGGGTTTAGTGCGGTGTGGAACTGCGGCTGGTTCGGCCTCGTGGACGTGCCATGAAGAGAGGGCGATTGCCAGTACCTAAGGAGCCCGAGAGAATTAAAGTGGGAAAAATCAAGAACAGAAAAATGCACGGAGATGGTCAGGTTTACAAATTCCCTCTTTCTGAGTATTCTCCATTTTACTTTTCTCCCATCTGATCTGAATCTTCCATGGTATTGGATCGGGAGAACGATCGTTGATACTCCGTTCAGTACTTTCTCTTCTTCAAGTGGTACGCAGCTTAACCTCTTGTCTTTCTCTGAATTTCCTCCCCTGGTGCTCACCCCCACTTTTTCCTGTTGGCGCGTCTAGAGTCAGCGTCCAGCCCGCCGTCCCCCTCCGGCCGTTTCGACCTATTTCGACTATTTATTTCTTGGAATTCAATTCCGAGGCAGGCACAGAGAGGGGATCGTCTGGATTCTGCTTCCCCCAGAGAGAGACTAAAAGGTTCCGGAGAGTGGACAGATGTTGACAGACTGACATCGCATTGCTGGTGTTTCGCTCGTCGCTTGGTCTCCACCGAAAGGCCCGGGTTCCAGCTCGGCCGGTAGTGGATCTCCTTCAGATTCCTTTTCTCCTCAATGAGCAGAATTCTAGCTGACTCAACTAAGAAACCATCCTGATTGTGTCTAATTTCCCTTTTCTTTTTCTTTTTCTCTCTCTCTCTTTTTTTTTTTTTTTTTTTTCCTTTTCTCATTTTTTAATTCCCTGCGACGACCTTTCCGGGTTTCTACCCTCGCTGACCGCTTCGAATTAAAAAAGCCAGCCTTTTGCTAGGCGGTCACTCCCGCTCCCAGTACTATTAGCTTCATTTCCAGCCGTTTCTCGACCACCATTTATTATAATAGTAATGCTCTCTTAATGCCATTACTATTACTGTGATCATTATTATTCGCTCTATTTTCTTGGTTTGCCCATGCTCATTATTATCATTCCTGCTCTTATTATTATTATTATTATTATTATTATTATTATTATTATGGTCAATCTCCCTTCTCTTGGCTTGTCCATCTGACAATCATTGCTCCTGCAACCCACACGGGCGCCGCCGCTGAGAGTATTATGCCTGGGCCATAAACCACTGTTGTTTTTCCTCTTCGCCCCCCCACTTGACTTGTTTCCAAGTCGGCGGCTACTACTTGTGCCGCCTGGATTATCACCATTCTGATCGTCGCGTATCTTGGATATTGTCTCATCCTCATTATCCTTCTTACAATTTGGTCCGCCTACTCCCCACCAACCTCTTACAATTTGCGGTTCTCAATCTCATGCAAACCGCGCATCATCTTCGTATCCTCAATTGTGACGTGCAAATTGTCTCCGATTGAGCCTCATCTTTAAAGCCGGCGGGTGCCTGAATTCTGCCGTGTACTCCGTGTCTCAAGTTCCTTCACCAGGTGAGCTTATTCTGCATCTCTACTGATCTATCTTTTGTTCTTGCTCCCGTTCCTTTTTTTTTTTTTTTTTTTTTTTTTTTTTTTTT